>NW_015542390.1:271093-284621 GCF_001515605.1 Sinocyclocheilus anshuiensis | reverse complement strand
GCTAAAAAAAGTATAAACTATCAATCAGATGACAGAAGGCATGTATGTAGTAGATTATGTGCAACAGTTTTTTTCAGCAAAGTTTGGCCTTAGAAATTTGCGTATTAAATATTGAACATAGGGTTTATAGGGTTAAAGGTTTTGAATGAGGGTTGAATGATGGCAGATGTAATTTTAATGTGAACATAGAAGAAATCAGCATGTACAATTAAATATCCAATATCGGCTGATATGAAAAAAAAAAATCAATTATCGACTAATAACTGATATGGTACTGTTTTGCGTGTTTTCCTTGTGTATGGGTAGCCATTCATTTGTCATTTATTCATCCCTCTGTGATGAACAAACACAGGGTAAATGTTAGTGGGTGCACAGAAACATGGCAGCTTCACGAACAAATTGAAAGTTGAAGGGTGATTGCAACAGTTGTGTCCAGTAGTTGCAGACGGCTTCTGTATCTCTCTGTCCTTGAATCCCCTTATCTTTCACGCTCATAGTCAGACAATTTTTTTTTTCAGTTTTCATTCCTTATCACTACTTTCACCCGTCTGTCTACAGCCTGAAACCTTTCACGTTCCACCGTGTCGAACCGCACAGACACTGCCCAGTCACAATGCACCAGCACTCAAGCAGGACGCTCGCTCTTTCTCCACATCTGCCTCAGAATCCTCCTAGCATGTCCCTACGGTCCTCCTACTTTCTTCCCAAGAGAAAAAAATCCACAGTGTATACAAAAACCGAAACCCAGCCTTATTGAGATCTACTCAAGATTAGCCGATTCTAAATTGAGAGTTGCCCTACCGTTCAGCGGGCAGCAGTCATCTGAGGTCTCTTCCTTTTTGAACTAATTCCAAGATATTCCTTTTTGAACATTTTCCAGGCTAACTTGAAAGCTAAGCTACCTCCTTTAGGAAGACTTTTCGTACCCCGGTGGCAAATGCAAATGTAGGTTGAGATATAGTTGAAAGAGGTCCCTGCCTAAACCTCCAGAGATATCAATATGGATGCTCTGGTGACACTTGACTCTTTAAAAAGAGTTCCGGCAAAGACATTATTTCATATTTTATTAACACGACCCCTTCAATTAGACTCCTCAGCCCGCTAACCATTCAGACTCTTTATCCATCAGAAAACCAAGGTCGTATTTGTAGTATCCAATGCAAGCTGTAAAATTATGCCTGGTTTGGTCAGTCATTTCATTTGCAACATATGAAAGGCGACAGAAGAGGGAAAAAAAAAGATGAAACCGGAATAACAGCCTCGTCCTACCTGTTTCAGCTCATCACTGCCTCCACTGCCAGCCTTATCAGTATTCCTCAGCGTTCCCCGTCCTCTCCATTACCCACTACTGGCAGCCAGTCAGGGACACTTTCCTTTGGCAGGTAACCGGCCCGCAAGGACAAAATGGACACATGGGCAATTTAAATGATTGGAAGCAGTAAGTAATATATTAGAGAGCCCTGTGTTTGAAAAGTCAGAAGTAAATTGCATGTTATTAGTGCCAACTCAGCGAAGCAGAAAACACAAGGTTTATTGAGGAACGAGTTAAAGTTGGAGATGATATTGTGGGCGTCTTATGATGCGAAAGATATGAAGATACCAGAGTCTTATCTACATTTCAAGAGTGTGGTTTCTCGTTGATTTTAAAGACTGCAAATCAAGGCTTTGTTTGGAGATACCAGTGAATATTTTACCTTAAATACAGACTACACTCTTAAAAATAAAGGTGCTTCAAAAGGTTCTTCAAGCGATGCCATAGAAGAACCATTTTAGGTTCCACAAAGAACCATTCAGTCAAAGGTTCTTTAAAGAACCATCTCTTTCTTACCTTTTTATAATCTGAAGAACCTTCTTTCGCCACAAAGAACCTTTTGTTAAACAGAAAGGTTCTTCAGATGTTAAAGGTTCTTTATGGAACCATTTAGACAAAAAGGTTCTTCTATGGCATCGTGAAGCACCTTTATTTTTAAGAGAGTAATCCATGAATCTCCACCGCACGGCCCTCAACGAGAGGCGATGGATTAGAGATGTAAATATGATGTCTGAGAGGGCGTCCCTGGTGAGTTGAACCCCATCTTTGGTGTCTAGGTTGTTTCCGGCCTGTGTTTCCCCCTCTATTCATAATCCTCCATGGAGAGCTGAAATTGGTCCTTGGTCTCATTAGAGGCCCTGACCATATCCCTAACACACCTGAGATCGATGGGTACAGGCCTTTAAGTGGTCGTCTTGGTTATTAAACGGAGGGGAAGCCAATTTCTGGTGGAGGAAAGCTAATCTGATCACACATTAGGAGCCCATATTGGCTGGAGTGGTGCGAGAAAGGGATAAAACGGGGTCATGTGTCCTCTATGTGTACTCAGTAGATGGGCTGTTCAACAAAAGCAATATTGTGAGAGCAGCATCACATGCTTTCTGCAATCCATGCCGTCATTGTTTAAAAATATGCAGAAATATTCTCATATTAAAATGTGCAGAGATATTTTAAACTCATGTGATTTCCACCCAATTATCATTTATTTGTGCATGAGAAAGTTGCTGGATGCTTCCGATGGTTTGCATATTGATAGAGGAATCAAATGACAAAGTTTTGGCTTAAGACAGAGAGATTTTTGTCTTTGCATGTGACTAATTTTGCAGGAAGTCAAGAATTTTGCGGCGAGAAAGAAAAGTATTTATCCAAATGAGCATGTGGTTTGATTCTCTTCAAAGATTTTGTGATTAGATTTTTAACGCAATCAAACAAGAATATGAGCACATGCATCAGATGAACAGCCACCTGCTTCTTGAATATATTCAAAGAAATCCACTGCTTAAAATTGAATATGTGGTCAAATTAGAATACTAAAAAAAGAAAATGAACCAAATATTTGACTGAAAAAATATGAGGTTTCTTGAGAAGTTCCACATGGATTCGGTCAGGCCTCATCCTCAACATGATTTAAAATATTTGTTCAAGATTGGAGCGTTTCCCACCATTTCCTGACCTTCTCTGTAATAGGTTCCACGGACATCTTTTGGCTTTCCTTGTACGTCTGCACAGATTCTTGACGTTACTGATCAGATGCAATCTGGCTGAGTTCAGCAACTGTGTCGCATTCAATAAAACATCGTTTTTGATTTAGTTTCTTGGTTCTCTGAAAGCCCCATTAGTTCCCGCTCCCATTATCTGCAATCCACATGTCACTTCTTGTTATTGCTTATTTGACGTTAGTAATGTAATGTAATTTTATAGAGGCAGAGACAATGTATTTGGATGTCATTTGATCTTTAATTTTTTTTATTTTTTTTTCTTGAGACACATATCTGTGCATTTTGAGCCATCTTGGCCTTAAGCTAATTATTGAATGTAATCCCAGACATAGGTTAGAGTTATACAGTTACGCTTTGACTGAGGGGCCTCATCGTTAGAGCCATGAACCGAATTTGAACTGACCACTGACAAAAGGAAGTGTATTTAAAATCATTATTGAGTTCAGTTCATAATTGAATAATAGGGCCTCCCTTGGTCTGCAGAGTGTTTTTGTATGGCCTCAGGCTATTTGGATTTCATGGTTCTGTTTTCATTGAGACTGCATGTGGTGAGTTGTGGCCTGACCGAAACATCTACATCTGTAAAAGTGGGACTTCCTGTGAGCTGCATATGCATGCGCATGGTATCAGATGGAAGCCGCAGTATGGGCATATGCTGCCGCAGGACGTTGTCGAGGGATAACAGGTGGTTGCTGGGATATTTGCATAATTATGGATGTACCACATTCACCCCTACCAAGTCATAAACCGGAGACCAGAGAGCTGAGAAAATTCAACAGCCAGGGCGCTCAGAGCTTCTGCCAGGTGGCAAGACACTAACAGTAAATCTGCCTGTCGACACTCAGACGCTCCTGCAGATGACATGTGAACACTTTACTTTCACGCTGGCTATAGCTAACTCACGGTACAGAACCTAACAAGGGAAAAAAAGAGCTCTGACAGGGAACAGGTTTCCTGGGGGTGTTTATTTTTTCCCTCAGGTCTAATATGCCACTGACTGCTGCTAATTTACTCTGAACTTGTTTAATATTTTGTGTGATGTTCATAAAATGCAGCACTTTCTATGAAACATACATAATGTATTATGAAGGTATTCTTAAAGGGATAGTTGACCTTTAAAAATAGATTTACTTACTGTACTCTCATTATATTGACAAGTGTGGCTAGGATATTCTTTTGTGTTCCACAGAAGAAAGTAAATCAAGAAATAGGTTTGAAATTACATGAGGGCGACAGAGTTTTCTGTTCCCCTAATGCAGTATAAAATGTTTCAAATGTTCCAAGAGTGCTGAGAGTCCAACAAAGTGTATCACTCTTGTATGTTCACTGACTTCTGCAGGTTACATTGTTACGCCAGTAGGTGGCAACAAGCGAGCGTCTTTGTGAGCGAGTCATTTGATCGACTGATTTGTTTGTGTTTACCTAGAAAAAAGAAAAAGAAAAAGTAGCACAGTGGAATGGAAAAATGTTTCTCGGTTTGTTCAAAAAGACTGACTCATTTAGTAACGAAACAAACGAGTGAGTCATTTAAATCATTCGTTTGGTTGACTCGCTCATAAACGCTGATTCATTCAGGAACAAAACAAATGGGTGATTCTCAAATGGAAGGTTGCATCATAGCAAGGTTGTGTCCTATCTAGACCAGTCCTCTAAAGTTTCTAGGCTAAACGCTAGAAACGCAACTCATTTTTTGTAATTTTAAATGTGTGCAAAGGATTGTGGGTGATTGAAGGATGTGAAGGATACACTTGATGCATCATGTGAAATATACTGAATGAAGGATGCGAAACAAAGGCTTTCTTCCAAAGATCTTTCAAATTGAGATGGCCTTCGATGGTGCGTGACAAGATAGCAGCCGAGGTGTGCAGCCTTACGAGGATTGAGAAGCACCCAATGAGTCATTGAATCAATCATTTAACTGATTCATTCAAAATTTATTCAGGAATGTCATTACAGTGTGTTGCAGCAGTTGTGCTGTATCTTTCTTTTCAACTACTTTCATTGGTGGAGCAACAACAGATAAATTAACTTGCAATATTGTGTCTAAAATACAAGTTACTCAATATTAAAACAGCTTTGCTCAATCATCCTGCCTCCTTGCTACTTCAATAACTTCTCGAAAATGGCCCAAGCTGCTAGTTCTAAAGCTAGTTCTAAACATGCAGTTTGCGAATTAGTAACAGAGGCCTGAACACATCTTTTGAACTAGCAACAGCAGATCCTGAATCTGTGGCAAATGTAAGTGGTTTACACTCAGTTTTACCAAAGTCCCTTTAAGGCAAGTCATGTCACTCAGCTGCCATCTTTGAAACGCCTCTCGAGCATGCAAGTGCAGCTCCTATCTCTTTGAATGGAGAAACATCAAATTCTCCAAAACTGTTCACTAAGCTTTCGATTAAATTTCATATTTGAAATCACCAATGAAATCTGACAACAACTGTATCATAAATGTTGTTTATGTTGCTTAAATAGCGTTAAAACAAGCTTATTTTTCAGGCTAGATCAGCCAGTGCGCATGCGCAGTCCCAACCGCATGTCTCAGAGCGTTGTGTTTCTATAGCAACCGGGACTTCTAACGGCAGCTGCAGTGACGCGCTGACTTTACTGATTAGCGATTGGCTCTTTTGCTCAGAAGGCGGGGCTTCATTCGATAGAGCGGCTATATTGAGTGTTGCATTTTTCCCCATTCAAAACTATACGAGTGACACGTCTTGGGTATTCTATAGTCTTTGGTTTTACATAGATGTAGGTGCAACAACCTTCATGAAAGAAAACAGACTGGCTGTATTACATTTTTCTATAATGTAGAGAGAGCATGTGTGCATGGTTTCCAATTTGGGAAGATTAAGTAAACCACTGGGCAGAAATGCATCAATTTAAGAAAATTTAAGCAGGTGATTATGCTTAATAAATCAAGAGAAGCAAAAATCGTGATCACAATAAAAATGATTCATTGTGCATCCCTACTGTATGTTCTTTTTTACATATACATAGGCAAGTACCATTTTGTGGTAACAGTTACTCAGATTAATTATTATTTGGAATTTTAAATATATAATGCTTTATATATAGATGCATAATAGAAAGTGTTACCAAAAAGTATAAAAAGTTGTGAAACTAAGTCTATTCTGTAGACGACCACAAGCACAGAACCCTTGAATCCAGACTGGCTATCTGAGCTGTGTGAGACAGGAAATGTGAACTGGTATCTGACTAATCCCCCCCTACCTGCCCTGCGGTTCAAACCCATTACAGCACAGCAGCACAGGGACACCTCTGGCTCTCCTCTCCCATCTCTTTCTAAAGCGTGTGCGGTGTGTGCTTGTTACAGAACAAGCCTAGCTAAATGGTCCTGTTGCCACCGCCTTTCTTTGCAAGACTCATAGGAACTGGCTTTGTGTCAGAGAGGAATGTACTGTGTCCCTGTCACACTTTTGTGGGGCTGAAAAGGGCCTTTCTGTAGGAAATCGAGGAAACTGAGCTGTGTGCTGTGTTTGTTATCTGTGGCTATGTGAGAAGGATGTCTTACTGTACTGTAATAAAGAAACTCCAGTTTTTGGAGTGAGAAAATATGCTGTTAACAAGATCTCTTTCATCTCTCTGTTTCAGACATGCCTTTGCATGTACGCCGCAGCAGTGATCCGGCTCTGGTTGGTCTGCCCGAAGCCCAGCTCCGGCCAGAGGAACCATCTCGGAAGAACCCCACACGCTGGTCCACCACAGCAGGGTTTCTAAAAGCCAATAACACCGGCGGAACCAACAGCCTAGAGAGAAAGGTCAGTTCTCAGTATCATTCAGATGTTTTTTACAATTTTTATTTTTACACACACACACACAAAATAATATCTATCCATCCATACACCCACCCACCCATCCATCGTTCTAACTATCCATCCATCCATTGCTCTATTTATACATCCGTCCGTCCATCCATCCTTCGTTCCATCTACCTATCTATCCATCCATCCATCCATGGTTCTACTTATACATCCATCTGTCTGTCCGTCCATCCATCCATCCATCCATCATTCTACTATCCATCCATCCATTGCTCAATTTATACATCTATCTGTCTGTCTGTTCATCCATCCATCCATCCTTCATTCTACCCATCCATCCATCATTTTACTATCCATCCATCCATCGTTCTGCTTATTCATCCATCTGTCTGTCCGTTCATCCATCCATCCATTGTTCTACTTATACATCCATCTGTCTGTTCATCAGTCCATCCATCTGTCTATCCATCAGTCCATCCATCCATCCATTGTTCTACTTATACATCCATCTGTCTGTCCGTCCATCCATCCATCCATCCATCCATTGTTCTACTTATTCATCCATCTGTCTGTCCGTTCATCCATCCATCCATTGTTCTACTTATACATCCATCTGTCTGTTCATCAGTCCATCCATCTGTGTATCCATTAGTCCATCCATCAATCCATTGTTCTACTTATACATCCATCTCTCTGTCCATCTGTCCATCCATCCATCCATACATCCATCCATCCATCTATCCATCGTTCTACTTATACATCCATCTGTCTGTTTTTCCGTCCGTTCATCCATCCATCCATCCATCCATCCATCCATCCATCGTTCTACTTATACATCCATCTGTCTGTTCATCAATCCATCCATCCATTGTTCTACTTATACATCCATCTGTCTGTCCATCTGTCCATCCATCATTCTGCTATCCATCCATCTTTCTGTCCGTTCATTCGTCCATCCATCCATCATTTACTATCATCCATCCATCGTTCTACTTATTCATCCGTCTGTCCGTTCATCCATCCATCCATTGTTCTACCTATTCATCCATCCATCCATCCATCCATCCATCGTTCTACTTATACATCCATCTGTCTGTCCGTCTGTCTGTATGTCCATCCGTCCGTCCATTCATCCATCAATCCGTCGTTCTACTTATACATCCATCTGTCTGTCCGTCTGTCTGTCCATCCATCCATCCATCCACCAATCCACCCACCCATCCATTCATCATTCTACTTATACATCCATCCATCTGTCTGTCCATCCATCCGTCCATCCATCCATCCATACATACATCATTCTACTTATACATCCATCTGTCTGTCCGTCCGTCCATCCATCATTCTACTTATACATCTGTCTGTCCTTCCCTCCATCCATCCATCCATCCATCCATCCAACATTCTACTTATACATCCATCTGTCTGTCCGTCCGTCCATCTATCCATCCATCCAACCATCCGTCCGTCCATCCATCCAACCATCCATCCATCCATCCATCCATCCATCCATCCATCCATCCATCATTCTATTTAAACATCCATCTGTCTGTCCATCCATCCATCCATCCTTCTACTTATTCATCCATCTGTCTGTCCATCCGTCCATCCATCCAACCATCCATCCATCATTCTGCTTATACATCCATCTGTCTGTCCGTCCATCCATCCATCCATCCAACCATCCATCCATCCATCATTCTACTTATTCATCCATCTGTCTGTCCGTCCATCCATCCATCCATCCATCCTTCTACTTATACATCCATCTGTCTGTCCATCCGTCCATCCATCCAACCATCCATCTATCATTCTGCTTATACATCCATCTGTTTGTCCGTCCATCCATCCATCCATCCAACCATCCATCCATCCATCATTCTACTTATTGATCCATCTGTCTGTCCGTCCATCCATCCATCCATCCATCCAACCATCCATCCATTCATCATTCTACTTATACATCCATCTGTCTGTCCGTCCATCCATCCATCATTCTACTTATTCATCCATCCGTCTGTCCGTCCATCCATTCATCGTTCTACCCATCCATCCATCCATCCATTGCTCTACTTATACATCTGTCCATCCATCCACCCTTTGTTCAATCTATCTATCTATCCATCCACCCATTTCTTTGATTGCTTATCTTTAGTTTTGGATATTCATATAAGGATGGTATTTTTCCACTACGTTTTCACAAACCGAAGCACCAATTGGAACATTTTTAGGGCAAATTGTAAGAAGTGACTTCCCTTTGCTCCATCTCATTCATCTTGAGATTCTCTCATTGGCTGTTGCCACTGTTTGTTGTTGACCTATAACTCTCTTGGTTATGGAACCATATGTCTTCGCTGTTAGAAGAATGGGATCTGTGTCCTTTGTTTGTTGCTTCCCTGTTGATTTGGGCCTCATTGCGATGGTCAATGCCTTTGGCTTTAAATGAATCAAAAAGAGCCACATTCTCTGTTTTTCTCCCTAGCTTCCCTGGGGCAGCCAATGAAAAAGAGGCCAATTATCTTTGCAAAATGGCTGCTCTTTTGGAGGAACGACAAGCCTTCAGTGCTTCGAAACAGCAATATTCCAAATTAAAAGAGGGAGAAAGGGGAGGGAGTGAGAAAAAATGGAGTACTCAGAATGTGACACCACAACCCGCGATGAGATTAGCTCATCTCACGGCGTTCACTAGTAATCCTGTTTAAAAGCACTTTGCTTGTCAGTTTCTTCCATAATCCAAACACCACACTCTCATTTTAGCAGAGCAGAAGAATTAAGCTGTTATTTTTACCTTTCGTTCTACACCGGATCATTTATTTCTTGATTGTTGTTTTTGGGATGTCATGAGAAAAGCTTGAGGTGCTTGGTAGGTCTGTTTTTGGTTGATACTGTCAGATGACGATAAGCGACGGGATGAATATAAATGCGCTCTATTTTAGTACCAGTGAATTGGTGAAATGAACATAAATGTGTTAGTTCACCTTGAAGTAAGAATAGCAGGCACTGAGGTGAAAAGTATTATTTCTGCATTTTGCCTTCGGGCTTATATATGTAGAAAACTTTAATTCTCCAAAACTCTGTGGCTTTTCCTGGATATATTTTAACTTTTGAATCTCATAATTAAAAAAATAATTTAGTCAAGACTTACTGGTCTGAGGGTCAATGAAACAAAAAAATATATATATATATGTGTTATTTAAAATGCTTTAGCCAAGTTCATATAAATTTACCCTTTATTCATGTTGGTTTCAAAAAGTTTCAGTTTAAATATCATGTGGTGTAACAATCAAAGTAAAATTTAAATTAATAATTTCCTTACACCTTTATTACTTTTGAGTGCACACATCTTAATCATTAAAAAAAAAATCAAGATTAGGTTATTTATTTTTACAATCATGTATTATTAATGTTTTTGAAGCTTGGACTACATGACATTTACCAACCTGAACTAACCGTGCCATGTAATAAAAAGGCAAATCATCTGATAGTAAATTAATTTGATCAAAGTAAATTTATTAATGTCATTGACCCCTAGAATGAAATTTGAATGAATGAATGAATGATGCATTTATATAGCGCTTTATTGTGTATTGTTGTACACCCAAAGCGCTTTACAATCATATGGGGGGTCTCTCCTCAACCATCACCAGTGTGCAGCATCCACTTGGATGATCTTTTGCAGGAATGTAAACAAATTTAAGTGTACAGAACTACCATTGAGGTTAGATCCTCCATATTGGAGATCATGTGGCCTGTTCCATGTTTTTACAAAGCATTGTTTGGACATTTTCTCATATGGAGCGTAACATCTGTCTCTCAGGATCTCTTCCTGAACTTTAAGAAACCTGTAGGCCTCCTGCTGCATTTGGAGGCTTTGCTGAGGTAGACCAGCATCTCAATCACTACAACATGCTCCACATGAAGTCTTGATTCATAAGGCCGACCATATAAATTCTTCACCCATCCTATGGGCCTTTGACCTCTTGGTCTTCATGTTCCTCGCTGTGTCTCTTCCTCTTTTTTTGTCCAGCTGTTTAATGTCAGAATTACCTATATAGATCATTTTACCATGCAGGAAATCACTTCATGTTCCAACACTGTATGGGATCACTTTTGTCTGGTGTCCAATTGTGAATTGGCTCATGCTATAACTGGAAACTCTTTTTCTTCTTCCTTATTGCTCAGACTAGGTCTTTAGCCAAGAGCAATGGTGCTCAGTAGGCTTTCTAGGCTAAGGCCCCCTGTGTCATAGGACAACCTGTTTTAGGCTTGCTCTAAAAACTCTTCAAATGGAGATTTGAATTGGACTCCATTGCTAGAGGGCGTTTGCTTTCACCTCTCTGAAAACATGCAGCGTAAGATTAGAAACACGGTGTGAATTAGTAGCTTGTAATAGAGCTCCTTATTAGTGAGAAATGAAGTTAGCGTGCCCTCCAAATTTAGATGGCCTGAATGATATCATTGCGGGGCTCAGATCCAAGATGTGCTTCCCTTGTACGCACAGTGACTCTGATCTGGAGAACAGTTTCAGTAAGGTATTATGTATTTGACACTACATATTTAAGTAAATTGGTATCCATGTTATTAAAACCCAATTTGTGTAATAGCTAAGCTTTTTTAATTGCTAAAGTAATTTCTTGTTAAAAAAAAAAATGTTTCGTTTTGCCCATATAATGAAAGTCTATTGGGGCCAATATTGTCTGGACCACAATGTGTTTCTTTTGTGTTCCTCAGGAAAAACATAAGTCAACCCAGGCTCATTGGGAAAAAAATTTACTTCTGGTGACATTTCTGAAAAATTATATTGTTATAAGTTGCTTCTTGCATGTTTTAAGGCACTTTTAAAATGAAATGTCTAGTGGGTGGTGCTAAAAGCATGTTCGGTTTTCCCAGGAACGTGAAAGTGGCAATGTTTTTTTGTTTTTTTTTGGTTGTTGTACTGTACATATCGCAGCATTTCGGAAATGAAATGTCCAATAAATGTTAACAAAAGCAATTGTGATATAAAACACATTTGCACATTCACATTTGTTACGATTCCATTTTATCTTGCTTCTACTGATTCATGTTTCACAGGACCCGTATCTGAGCACTCCACATTGTAAGTGTGATACTGTATCAGGTGGGCTCCCGAACAATTTTTAGGGATGCACTATATTATCTGAATGTTATCGGATTTGAAAAAAAAAATGATGCCGATATGCCTCGCTGATAAGATGAGTAGCTCACATGTGCTCAGGGTGTGCTAGCGATAAGATCATGTCAGCAGAGTGGTCATTCTTGAAGCAAACTTTTTGATGATTAGAATCACTGTTTTGGATCGCCACATTTAATTTGAGAATGCAAGTACAGAATGCCGCATCTGGTGTAGCAGCGGAAGCCTCCCCCGGGTCCTAATGCCCATCCAGTAAGGCATTTTATTCACTTCGGGGGCGCTGTTGGCCTACTTGTAATAAAATGAAGGTAAAATACACAAATATCATTAAGATACATGTGTTTCTGAATAAATAAAGCAGTAATTGATGTAAAAAAAAAATCACGTCTGTTTTGATTTATAGGTCAGATGCTATAGCTTACATTGAATAAAAATCACAAACATGACACTTGTAAATTAAATAATTCAATATATACAGATTTATTCTTTTTTTTAATTTTTAATTTTTAGAATTTTTACAACTCTTTTGCTTTAGGCCATCTATTAATGTTAAATCCACAAATAAAATATTAAGGTTTCAATTGCATCTGTCCAAAAAAAAAATCAGCAGAGATTGATTTTATTATAGTTATTTTCAAGGCTTTCAATGTACTCTCATTAAAAAAGAACTTTAATAATGTTTATTAGTTCTAACAAATAAGTTTTTGCTCAAAGCTAAACAAAATAAAAAATAATTTGTTTATAATTTCCAGGAGAGACTTGGTGTTTCAAAACAAAGGGAAATTATTATCGGTATCGGGATCGGCATTGGCCAAAATGATTTGAAAAATATCGGCATGTCACAGAAGCCACATATATGGAGCTTATTATGTGAAAATGTAAACGTGAACGTGAACATGAACATGTATTTGTTTACAAATCATGCACCATGGTAAAAGTGTTTTAGGTCATACCATAGTATTGTGCAGGGAACCATGTGAAAATAATCTGCCCCATTTATCATAATTTGCATAGGAATTAAAGTTGTTGCTGTTTTCCTGCCACTGGTGTTCATTTCAACTGGGAAATGTAGTGAATTGTTCTGCCAAAATGTAGGTAGAGGCATATTTTTACAATGAGCCTATGTTGAAGAAAGTAAAAGTTTTGGAATGAGTATTTACAGAATTTACATTTTTGTCAACAGACCCTTTAATACCAGGTGTAAACATCCTCTTTCATCACCTTCATTGTGTTTTCCAGGGTAAGGCTCTGGAAGCGTACCGCAACCTGCCTCGTAATGTTGTCCCCTGGGCTATCCAGTTTCAGAGGGAAAATGCCCGTTCTTCCCTCAGTGCCAACCATCCCATGGTGGACCGATGGCTTGAGCGTCAAGAACAGGTACTTTCATGAACTCATCCCAGCTCCTAAGTGCCTCTTAACTCCAGATCTATATAAACTTGTGTAGTTTTTTTTGTGTTGTTTTTTGTTTGAGTAAAGAGTAAATTCTAGAGTCAAGGGTAGATTATTGAAAATAGCACATAGAAAAAAAAAGATTGCAAAGAGAAAATATACTGGAAAATGACACCCA
>NW_015542390.1:209629-271083 GCF_001515605.1 Sinocyclocheilus anshuiensis | reverse complement strand
TCTTTCCCCCACTTTTCTTTCTTTGGCCCATTGAAATGACTGTGACAGAGGTTCGGCTGCTTGTTTGCAGTTCAGGTGGTCGCAGCTTCTCATTCCCCAGAAGCTTGAGTTGGCTCACAAAGAAATCCCCCACCACCACCACCTCAAGGGCCCATGGCACCGAGAGTCGTGCATCATCATTAGGGAAGTCGTCTTGCATGGAGGAGCCTCTGGGTTGGATGTTGGGCTGAAAGGAGCAGTCAGTCAAGGCCTGGGCTCAACCTGACAGACTCATTCATTTGAGCTTCAGTCTATTACAGCTTAGCCTGACCCCCCAGTCTGTTGCCCGCCCTGCATCGCTCTTGCTCGCTTTCTCTCTCTCTTTCTCTTTCTCTTTCTCAAGGTACACCATCGTAGCACCTCTGCCCTCTTTTCTTATTTCTCCTTGCCTGTTTTCCATCCCTTTCCCCTCATTTTCTCTCTTAGCAGGAAGTGGTTATTTGAAGTGACAGACAGATTTCAAGACAGATGCAGAGGTTCTGTTGCTATTCAAGCACATTAACACACACACACAGAGTAGGTTGAAGCTAGTGTGGCTAATATTTCACCTCCCTTTCTTAGTAACGATTTGGTAGTATTATATATATATATTTGTATGTATTTTAATGACGTGATTTTAAAGATTTTTCACCTAAAATGACACACAGTAGGTAGCTAATATTTCACCTACCTTAGTAACAATTTGGTAGTATCACTATTTTTTTTTTATTATTCTAATGATGTGATTGTAATGATTTTGGACTGACATGAAGGAGAGAAATGAAATTACATTTTTTTTAAGTGTAAATCAAACTGGTTTGAATCAATGACTGCAAATGCAGCTTGTGAATATCATATCATACTATGATAGTTACCTCTACTGGCTTATCACAAAGTTCTCAGCAATAATGTCTTTATTGCCATATTAAATATCCATTTAATCTTTAATTTCCTCTTTACTTTTATTGGCTCTAATTGTTTAGTTGACAATCGGCTTAGTTCGATATAGCCTCCATTCTATTTGCAAAATGTTGTGGCTTTTTTATAGACCTTGAGTAAGCTACTTAATTAGGCGTGGCTATTTTCTCTTTATTAGCCATGTCAGGCATGCCAAAGTATGCATTTTAAACAACTTGCCAGGAGACTTTTCTTTCATTTTGAATCACTTTTTGTTGCTTTCTCCCAGTCTTTCTCCTCTTTGTTACGATAAGCATCATTAAACAGTGTAATTTAATGAACAGACACTACCATACCTGAAACAGAAAACTTTAAAATAATATTCCCTGTGCATTTGCGGATGTCTTTAGCAAAATGTTCATAGCCATGCTTTATTGTAAATAAAACATAGCTGTTGACCAGTCAGTATAATGGACCGGAAATTAACACACACACACACACACACACACACACACTAATTGCTTGTGTATTCCCACTAAAAATACGACAGTGCT
This sequence comes from Sinocyclocheilus anshuiensis, assembly GCF_001515605.1. Taxonomy (NCBI): domain Eukaryota; kingdom Metazoa; phylum Chordata; class Actinopteri; order Cypriniformes; family Cyprinidae; genus Sinocyclocheilus; species Sinocyclocheilus anshuiensis. The sequence goes on along the minus strand of NW_015542390.1, from coordinate 269,614 downwards.
ACACAAACTTCTGGAATAATCTTGTTCCATAGCAAACTGTGATAGCAGAATAGTTCTTTTTTTTTTTAAATCCATTGGTTTACGTAATATTCTCAACCTGGCATCCTTGCACACACTCTCTCTTCACATTACAGAAAAAAGCAGTGATGATCTGAAAACAACATCAAACATGTAAGCTGGAGCTTACCATTGAGATATTTTGCTCAAATGAAAGTGTACAACAGCCAGTCTGTTTTCTTTCACATGGTCACGTTTTCTTTTCTTTTTTTTTGTGCGTGCAATAATTTAGATGAAATTAAAACAACAACAACAAAATACAGTCATGATTATATTAAAAAACACACACACACACACACACACACACACACACACACACACACACTAATTGCTTGTGTATTCCCACTAAAAATACGACAGTGCTACACAAACTTCTGGAATAATCTTGTTCCATAGCAAACTGTGATAGCAGAATAGTTCTTTTTTTTTTTAAATCCATTGGTTTACGTAATATTCTCAACCTGGCATCCTTGCACACACTCTCTCTTCACATTACAGAAAAAAGCAGTGATGATCTGAAAACAACATCAAACATGTAAGCTGGAGCTTACCATTGAGATATTTTGCTCAAATGAAAGTGTACAACAGCCAGTCTGTTTTCTTTCACATGGTCACGTTTTCTTTTCTTTTTTTTTGTGCGTGCAATAATTTAGATGAAATTAAAACAACAACAACAAAATACAGTCATGATTATATTTTTGAGCAGTTTAACCATGGTGTATCCCTTGTATATTATACATTATTATTTACAGTAAACATAACATTTTAGTGTATTATAATAAAACATTTCCAGAAGCTTTAAATAGGCCTACATTGAGTGTAAAGGTGGAATGCATGACTATTACTTTGTCCTGTTGTGGTGCACGCTCACAAGGTTTCATTTTGTAATTAATTTTCTCACAATTTCCATACACTGCTCTGCAATGGAAGTTGCATTGGTCACTGTGGCTAAATGCATAAGCGATCATGCATAGAGTCTATCGAGTCTCGCTTGTGTTAGTTTTTGTGCTGCACATGTCACATGGAGTTGCTGCCTACAGTATGTTTCTTTTTTTTTATTCTAAAAGATCTGATGATTATGTCACAACACTATGTCCTTATAGACACTGCACAGGCCCTGACCTTTCTCTGTAAGGAACACAAGTTGTGTAGAGGTAAGGATTGTCTGAGTGTTTTCAGCCTTCCATTTAGTTGAGTGTACAACAGCTTGAGAGGCAGAAGAAATGCATTTTAAGGCTGTATGTTGATTCAAACAGCCCCAACTGCGCTGGTGCACTCACTCACTTGAGGCGACCTCTCCAAAGACCGCTCTGAATAACACTACAGCAGTGAAGCACACCTACGAGAGCTCTTCGCTTGGTCACCTGAAAAGGACTTTCCGTTCCAACACACAGTAAAAGCTTTGGTGTCTTTCACAAAGCAGTGCTTGTTTTTGCATCAGCATGAATGTAATGATGTTTATTACACTGATTGTGTAATACCCTCAGATTGTGTTCCAAGTTTGTTCCAAATGTTTTTAATTGCATCCTGATGTGTCAGGCTCTCACATTCCCACCTGGCGCTCTTATTGTTAGAATGGCATTTCCTTTTTCATTTTTAAAAGTGATGAATTCGAGATGACCCATCTGGGAAGGAAGAGGGCAGCATGAGGCTTCAGCTGTGGATTTGTGGCTAATGCAGAGTGCGGCAGGGTGATGAGGTCTCCTTATTCTGGAACAAGTGAGACTGGATTTGGGAATTTCATCATCGAATGACTGTTTGCCTTTTTATTCAAGAGAGTGGAAGTACAGCTTCAGTATCTGTTCATTTTATTCATACAGCGTTATAAGATATTGTGAATTAGGTTAACCCAGAATGAAGCTTTGTACGTGACCAGTATTACACTTCAGCTAGAATTTTGAGTTGGTTTATGGAGATAGAATGTAATTTTTTGTAAAAAATTATAAATTGTCCAAGAATTACACTTTCTCAGAAGAACTTCATGAGGCCGTCAAATAAATGCTTTATTATTAAGTGCAATTTTCTACTAGCCATTTCTATGTAATAAAAGTGGACAAGGCATTAAATTTAGTTTTTTGTCTGTTGTAAAAATGTCTTCAGAACTTTTTATATGAGCTTTTTGTGGTTTGCTCTAGTCCATCATTGTCTAACATCAGTCTAGTTACAGACATTTCTCAGGTAATGGAGGTTACTAATGTCAAGTTGCAGTTGGAGTTCAGTTTTGAGTGTGAAAAACACTGTATGAGTGTAATGGGCAAAACCAGCAGAGTGCACCTGAAGAAATTTGGTATTTAAAACTTGACGGTTTTAGACATGCTGTATTAGAAATGAAAAATCATCTCCCAATATGTCAATTCAATGTGCACATTTTCATTTTTGAAGTGTTTGAATATCTGCAATACATCACTGAAGTGCTCCCTGTTAGAATGCCATTAACAGATGATTTCAAAACATTTATGATAAATAATGCATGTGAATTAACTTTTTTTATGATGTTTATGAGATGTTGATACTCAAGTATGATGCTAGCATTGAATGCAATATTTTTCAGATAATGCATTATTACGTTCTCAACATACTTGTTTACATTTACTTAGCGACACAATGACAACACTTCTGTTGGGGAAGTAAAACAATGCTTTTACTGATACCATGATACCAATATATTTGTCAGGGTTTTGTTATTTGGTTGCTAAGGTGTTGGGTTGTTAGGGTTTTATTAGTGGTTTATAGGTGTAAGAATAGTCAGAAGAGCCCAACAACAAGTCTCTGATATATGATAAAAAAAAAATAAAAATAAAAATAATAATATTAATATTTTTTTGAGTATTTATAATATATTTTTCCACAGTAGTAAAATTGCAATACTTATGTCTTAATTGTAAGTACTAAACCAGGGGTGTCCAATCCTGCTCCTGGAGGGCCACTTTCCTGCATATTTTAGCTCCTACCCTAATTAAGCACACCTGAACCAGCTAATCAAGGTCTTACTAGGCATACTAAAAACTTCCAGACAGGTGTGTTGAGGCAAGTTGGGGCTAAACTCTGCAGGACAGTGGCCCTCCAGGACCGAGTTTGAACACCCCTGTGTTAAACCATCAAGCTTTTATTTTTTTATTTTTGAATACATTGAATACATTGGATCTGCTCATGTGTAAAATAACATGGTGCCTTGCTTCACTTTGAAACATGCAGCACCGTCTGTGGTGTGCATCCACAGTCTAACACGGGAAGTATCATTCATGTCTGTCCACATACTGGGTGTAATCGTTAGGGTTACTCCACATCTACAGAAGCTAATTAATTGCTGTATTTACTGCCCAAACTGCAAACCACCCTTCATCAAAACTCTCTTTTCCCTCAATACAGAAGGATACCAGAGAGAGTCTGAGGTATAGATTTACCTCACATCCTGGTGAAACAGTACAGAGCACCTCTGCGTTTCATCTTCCTGACAGAAGGATAGTGGATTGGTTTTGTGGCTGGAGGATTCTGCGTTCTCACACTCTGTCTTGCTTTCTGCTCGTCCTCCACAGGTTTTGTTTCCACTCTTTTCGAAAAATGAATCCTCTCCCTTCTCATTCATCTGTTCCCTCTCTCCCATTTCTGTAGACATGACAAGGGATTCTTCCACCCCCTCGGAAGGTTTCGCATCCTTTGTTGTTACTTTTCCCCTCACTCTAATACGTGTCGTGTGTGTGCAACAGTAACACACATGCATTCTTGCTGCAAGCGCATGGCAAACCTGGCCTGTAGGTGCTGCTCTGATCTCACTGTTTCAACCCTCATCCAAGAGGAAAGAAACAAAGAAAAAAGGGCAGATAGAAGAAAACCTCTTTCCCTTGGCTCCTTTGAAAGGCCTCTCCCATCATACCACACACACATACACACACTGTGATTATTCATTGAGCAAATGGCAGCCCACCAGAGAGCAGCTCCTACAAAGAAACCCAGACAATGCAACCTGAGACACTGCTAAGCTCAGCCTACCGTAATTAACTATCTGCCTTGTTCCTGCCTGCTGGCTTCGTCCCTCACACTCATTTGGCTTCCATTTATCCATGTAAACAAATAAAACACATTTCTTTTGCACTTTCTTAAGAAGCTACATTGCACAGAGCTTCAGAGATTTCCAAGCAAGGCCCATCGCCAACACATTAGCGAAAGCTTTATTCAGTATTGCTGAGCTGAAGCGCCTGTTGTTCTATCTTTAATTTCTTCTCTGGCACACTGACTCTCTTAAACACATTCGATTTCACTGCCTTCATCTTCCGTCTTTGAGTATAAGAACTGTTGTGCGTGACGGTCTAGGTGTCGGTGAGACTCACAGCGGAGTTCAGCTAATCTCTGAGGGACAGGGTGGTGAGGTAAACATTAAGTCTGACCTTTAACCCCTTAATCTAATGTCTTGGGCTCCTCACGTTCCCCAGGCCCACAGCTGACAACATTCGACCTGTCTGAAAGGCTTTCTTCACAACGCATCCAGGCTTGTCCTATGGAGAGCACTTAGTGAACTGAAACCAGTCTTCTCCATTAACCTGCCACCACTGGCCCAAACCATGACCTTTTCATGCTACACCAACTGGAAGCAAGTGACAGAACCTTCCTAGAAACCAGTTGGAGGTTGTGGCTGATAATTTGTACATGGTAGGTTCTTTTGACTGGTCCAAGTTGGTCATAAGCTGGTCAAAGCTTTGTTAGTTGGTTGACAAGATGTGCACTGACTGGACTTGGTCAAGATTAGACCAGTGGCTCCCTTGTTCCATAAACTACCTGAATTACCTTAAACTGGTGTGACCTGTTTTTGTCTCTGAATAGAATAGCCAAAGGAAGCTATAATAAGATGCAAGCTTTTAAAGATAATCCGATACACCTTTTGTGGTTGCTGCAATCCAGAGAAGCACAATTTATTTTCTTTTTCGCTCAGTCCAGACGCATTGAGTCCGGATTTTTCTCCCTTCTGAAGTGGACTGAGCTCTGGGATCAAGTGACAGAACCTTGCTGGAAATTTTTAGCTTAAACAAATTTAAGTTGGTGGTTGGGACTTTGAACTGGTCCAGGTTGGCCATAAGCTGGTCAAAGCTTTGTTAGGTGGTTGACTAGCCTGACTACCAGCTGGTGTGACCTGACTGGACTTGGTCAAGATTTGACCAGCAACAAACCAGCTGCCATGTCCTATAAACTAGCTTAACTACCTTAAACTGGTGTGACTTCTCAGCAGAGCCCTTGACCAAGATGTTTTACCAGCTCACCAGCTTGCAGTCCAGTTGGTCAACCAGGTAAACAAGCCTGGATCAACTAGAAACCACCCACGGTGTTCCAAATACCACCTACCGCTTCAAGCCAGTTTTATCTGGATTTTCAGGCAGGCAAAAATGCAGGCTTCTTGAACCTTCAGAATTTCTAATTTCAAGTCTACATCATCCATTCTGCAGTTGTCCTCACCGTTGTGACCCAGAACAGATACGTGTAGAAGGTGACCTTTGTTCCTTTGTACCTCCGTGGTGAAGACTGAGAACACACTGTTTTCTTCACCTCTGCTTATCCCAGCTGGGAAATCTTTGTGTCATTTTGGGATGTGCATCAGGTTAGAAGTGCGGCGATGATGTCATAACACATAGTCCCTTTGTTTCCGCTCCTGCCTGGGATTTAGTGGGGCTGACCAAGGCCATTGCTTGACTTACTTGGACTTGTTAAATAATGGTAGGTGATCTGTTTAATTTCAAATAATTATTCGGAATCTTCTGACAAAAGGGTCAGTTGAAGTGGATTCCAAATCACCAATCTGGGTTGGTGTACTATTAAAGCTTAAGGCCGGGAACTGTAAAGTTGCTAGTTCAAACTCTATACAGAGCACCCTTTTTCAAGGTACTTATCCAGGTACTCCCGCAGTTGTCCCCTGTATGTCCATGCTGTGTTCTACTGTATGTAATGCTAATTTATTCTAGACTGTTTTGTGTCCTAATTCTGGCTCCTTGGTTGCATAAATTAATGTCATACATTATAATAGACCACCAGACACAGCCATTCGGGAACTTTCTCACTGACATTCGCATTTCTAATGGATCAAAACAGTCTGGAAAGTTCTTTGGTCCGTCTGAACTCCCAGAACAGTTGCTTGGCTCTGAATAGAACAGCCAAAGGAAGCTATATTAAGATGCAAGCTTTTACAGATATCAGCTACGCATTTTGTACCTTTTGTGCTTGCTGCGATCCAGAGAAGCACAATTTATTTTCTTTTTCACTCAGTCCAGACACATTCAGTCAGATTTTTTCTCTCTTTTGAAGTGGACTGAGCTCTGTGGCGAGTCTAGATGCACGTCTCTTATCTCATTTGTACATGAGAAAGATACATTTTGGGGTTCCTTACAAGACTTTACTTTCACCACAAAGCATGGCAGCGAAGAAAGACACTGTGAGAGACAGAGAGGAGCCTGAAGATATGACTGCTGTTGTCCCTTTTGTACAGGTCTGTGTCTCTATCCATTGTTCCACTCTCTAGTCCAAGATATTATTTGCTTCTGCGTCTTTCTCGCTCTCTCTCAGCATAAACAAAGTTTTTCACACTTCCTTTGTGAAGGAAAGCAGTTTATAGCAACAAAGCAATAGATTTAGGCAACACAATTTTGAGTCACAGTGATCGTTGGCGATGCAACAAAGTTGAGTAACTTTATGCAATGAGCAGCAATGCAATGCGATTACTACCAATTTGATCAGACTTCTATCACTGTAGTCGAGTAGGAGTTTCTACTTGTACAAAACCAACAGTAAAACTTTTTGACAACCTTTGACAAAAATTGATTTCCACTACCAAAGCCCAAATGGGTTTCATGGATGCGGTCTAATGTTATCTTGGGACACATCAACTCAAAGTTGCTTCCCAAGGTTCACACTTTTTAGATCAATCCTCTTTTCTACGTTCTCTATCTGTACTCAAAGTTCTGACTGAACATTATTATCTCAGTCTAATCAAGTTTTTATGCAATCATGCAGAATTTTCCCTCAGGGATCAATAATGGATGGATCTTTCTTTGACATGGTGTGAAACTCTTTGCACCCGTCATGCTGACAAGACACAAAGCACATCCTGACTTTACCTGCAATCATGAGTCTGTCCTCCACAACATGTCAACCCTGTCCATATTTCACTGTTATTTATGTCCTCTCTTTCTTTTCAGCCACTCTTTTATTTCCGCACGGGTGATTATGAGTGTGTTATGCCCTGATTAGAATTAGTGAGTGCACTTTGTGCTCCGCTCTACAGAGTGAGAAATCACTCCTTCAGTGAGAATAATTGAGCCCAGGCCCGGTTGCCAGTTCATTACCCACAAATCATAGCAGGCTGGGGCAACTAAGCAGGAGACAATAATGACTTTGGGGAATTTGGAACCTCACTGTGGTGAAAACTGCTGTTACACTAAGGGCACATCCGAGGTGGGGAACTCCGAATGTGGCAGAGGCGTATGAAAGGTACGAGGTAAGTCAAGATGTGGGGTTATGCTACTCAAATGCTTATATTAGGTCTGTCAGAGGTGATGTAAATGACTATGCAACAAACTGTGAATGAAAGAAAAACAAGGCAATTTCTCAGATGGAGGGTCCTCACAAATAGACTGGACTTGATCCAAGCTCGGTTGTTGATGGAAACAGCCATGCTTGAAAAGCACTAACATCCATCAAAGGTTTTGCATTTATAATATGCAACTTGCTTTAAAAGACCATTTTTGGCATTACGTGGCGTCCCCCTTTCTTGCTCTCTCTCTCCAGCCAAGCGATCCACACCTGGACGCAACTAAATACCCAGAAAACGAGGGTAATTGAGGGAAGACGTGTCACAGTTTACGCAAATAGTGAGTGGTCTTAAAAATTCACACATTTTTTAAATCCAAGAGGACTGTATTCTTCCACACCTATTAGACTAAATGCTCTAATGCCATTTATTTGGATGACAGCTATGCATTGAGGTGGAAGATAGACTTTGGAGACTGTCAGTATCTGATTTCCCAGCCTTCCTGAATAATTAAGTCCTATTTATGTGATTTTTTTAAATGTATTTTTTGCTGTTTCTACTCTTCGTTCCAGTTTATAATGCGAGTGTCTCCTTTGCTTCAAGTCATTTGTCACAAATGAGTCCTCTCCACAGTGTCCGTGTCCATCGTACCAACAGGCGACTCTCGTTCTTTTATTGCCTCCATTAGAGCATAATGCTTTTAAGTTGCCATAGGAATATGGCCAACTGTAAACCGCTCTACTTCAGTGAATGGAGGCCAGGAGGAGTCCTTCTGCCCATTTAGAGAAAAGAGAAAAGCATTTGATTTGCATGAGTGGCGAAGAAAAGCAGAAGGAGCTGTTTCTGAATACAGGTCTGCGGTGGCCATCTACGAATTGACAGGAAGGAGTGAAATGCAGATGCAGGCTGAGTGGAAGGTCTATCTGCTTATTTCTTTCTGTGGGAAATGAAATCACTCACAAATTGATCTCTGCAGGATGAGGACCGCATGGTGGGCTTACTTGTTTCCATAGAGCGGGGAGTCCCTCAGTTCCATAACCTGGCTGTCCACAGGTGAAGCGTAATGAATGCAGGGATGAATATGCATCAGTAGATGCTGTTCAGAAGTAAATACGTCACATGCTGTTATTTTCGATGAAGACTTCGTTCCCACCAGTATGAGGCCTTTGCCAGTATTCAGTACTATGAAATGATTGAAAGAAAATATTGTTGGCACATTTAGAATTAAGAATCATTAGACACAATTAATAGACTCTATTTAAGGATCACAGTGCGGCCCCCAAAATACTAATTGCCATTTTAATTCTTTGCCAATTTTTGCTACTGTCTTTCAAACAACTAGGTTTTACCCATTTATCAGCAAGACATATTTGACAGTGTATCTTCCAGGGAACATAAATGGAAATGTTAGGAATAACATCCGTATAAAAAAATCGCAAGCATCTGATGACTTTGCGTGAGGAACAGACCGGAAACTACATCAAACTTGACATGACTTGCGTTGTTCGTAAAACAGTTGTTTTGTTTTGTCATTTATAGTGTTATAATTTATTTTAACACATATTAACAGTCATTTACTACTCATTTTTTCCCAGTTTGTGTAGATTTAATAGTCCTTCATGGAGTTTCACTTTAAGGCCGACTTCTTTTTGGACTGCTTTTAACCTGCTGTGGTGCTTTGAGTTATTGCTTTCTACTTCATATGAATTCCGGTGCGCTTCAAAGACTTTTCCCCATTCTCTCCTAGTGGAACAGACTCTAGAGTGGGAGGATGTCTTGGATGGTTGCACCTTTGAACCTGACTGATGCTTTTGTGATTGGTCTAAAAATACAGCAGGTAGCCCAGGCTGTCAATATATCAGGGATCCGTTTCACAGCAGAACGAGAGCGGAAAGAGAATCAGCCGTGTTTATTCTATAAAACAAAAAGCTTAGTGCAAACACGCTGACGTGCTTCTCCGCTCCCCGCTTTCCTGTGTTTGTTCTAGCCTTCATTCAAATTTCTGCTGGAATGCTGGATGTGTTACTTTTGGCATATGGGCTTTTCAAGTGGGAATAGCAAGTGTGGATTTGTATTGTCTTGAAATATAAAAGCTGTCCCATTTCAATTTTTGGCCCGGCTTCACAATGTAGCCAAAGAACTTGGTGCTTACAAGATTCTTCCTATGAAGTGTTGACACTCGAATTGAGCAGATTTTCTGTACAGACCAAGCGGCGCAGGAAGGGCCTTATCCTGTCGTGAACTGGGGTGCAAACATTTGGATAAGAAGGTTAGCAGTATCATGGTGTTTTTGTAAGAGGAGTGAACGTCATTGGCATGACTTCCCAGTTCCCACACAAATTGAAAATACTGAAAGAATAGCAGTTATCCTTGCTGAGTTTTGCCAAAATATGTCAGGAAATGCAGCAAATGCTAATGTTCATTGACCTTTTTGTCTTGCAGTCTAAACACAGAAATGGGCTGAAGGAAATCTTATGAGTTTAAACGAAAACGGATTGTATTGAGCTCGGTAATTGAGCTGTTTTGGCCATTTACACAAAGGAATTAATATCCATGTTCCCTTGCTGTCATTCATTGGATTCAGACGCTGCCAGCTGTACATTCCCATCAATTAACTTGTCCCACTGAGTCCAGGAAACACGCACATCCAACAGCCTCTTCTGATCCGACTTCCAGAGCTCCAGAAGAAAGCAATAGACTGTAGACCACACACGAACCCTTCAGCTTTAGATTATAATGCAACGGACTGCATAAGGCTGCAAACAATTGAACTAATCAATTACATTGTGTTGATCGGCCAAAATTAGGTTCATCAAGCTTAATTTGTTCAAAATGATTCAAAGGACAGTATGAAGCACCTTAATTCAGAAACCGATTAAATGGATAGTTCACTCCCAAAGGAAAAAAACATGTATTATTAAAAAATATCTAATTTTATTAAATATTAGCAATATTATCACCAAATCTTGAAATTAATCTTCTTCTCATCTTGTTATCTTTCAATTAGCACAGGTTTTGTATTTCTTTTTGGAACCGTTTGATCACAGGCCTCATTGATTTGAGCTCATAGTGCTAATGCTACTTGAAAGAAATTTCAGAAGTTGAATAAAAAAAAAAGAAGTTGATAAAAAGCCTGAATCCAATATTTGGTGAAAATATAGCATAGCGAGAAATTTAAAAGCAATTTTTCTTTGTAGGCCGGTCATTTTTTGACTGGGAACACTGTGTCCTAATCATACACCATGCGATAAGATTCAAGTCAAATCAATCAAAAATCACAGCCAATCAGAAGAGTGTGTGGGCGGAGTCTCTCTGCAAGCACACTGCACTCACAACGAAATGGATAAGCACCTAATTTAATTCATAAATATTAAATCATTTTAATATTGTTAAAAGTGCATACTGAGTGACTGATACCATCTTTGTCATGTAATACACTTGTCTGTTCACATTGAGTTCACAGTTCTAACATTCATGTTTCCTTATTTTCAAAATCTGAGGTTAATATTTCATTCTGGCTTTCAGTGTGTCTATAAAGCTCACGCAAAAACGATATTCAAACTCACATTAGACACTGAATAAAGCAGATAATCTGTATCTGAGATTATATTGTCATAGTTTGTATACTGTTGTTCCAGCTGCCTAGAAAGAAAAAAAAAATCATCACATTTTTTTGTATCTGAAGTTTTTATATCCTGTATGAGCAAAGTCAGTAAGTTTTAGTCCAATCCGATAACATTAACTAGCTTTTTCAGGAAAAGGAACATCCTCTCCAGGTCAAAATGACCAGAACACAACATGAAGTTTAAATCATCTGCCTGAGCAAAATTGGCTGATTTTACATCGCCATTGAGATGTATGTGAATGCTAAAGTCCAGCTCTCTCCAGGTGTTATATACCTCTTTAAAAATAACTGATGTGTTTCAGTGAATCAGAAATCACTCTCTGGAGTTCTCATGAAATTGCCGTTCTGTTTCCACTTTATCCCACAATCTCTGCTAATGTCTTTATGAGCTCAGGTTTTTGTTGCTTTTTGTAATCACACATATGCTCAGTGACCTTCATGGCTTAGAGCCAGATTAATAGCTCCATACGGAGTTAGTGGGACGATCCTCCCTCTTAATCACCTCTAAATTATGATTAATCATGGAAAAGCAGTCAAGAGTGTGCGAGATGTGCAGCTCAAGGCATTTCAGAGTTACTGTAGCTTTAACCATCTGTTTGTATATCAGGGGAATGTACTTCAGTCTAACTTTTGTCACATGGGTTTAGTCTTACTGTACCATAGTGTGACCAAGATTTTTTGACATGATACTGTGATAATGCAATGCTGTTTTCTACCGTACCTCTACCATGAATAAAACATGATATGTTAGAAATACAATTTAAATAACATACAACATAGATGAAAATTCCTGCACATATATATATATATATATATATATATGGATTTTAGAATATACAAATATTTATTAAATATTTAATTAATTATATTCTTATATTGTTATTAATATCATCATCTCATCATCATCATCATCAATTATTTCAACATTAATTGTTTAAAATCAATTATTCTTAAGAAATGTTACTAATGCAGGGAGACATGAATGGCAAAAATGGGGGGTGGGGGGGCACTATTATTCTTAAGAAACATTACTTAAGATTTGTTATAACTGATATCAGTCACTCAGCTGAATATTGGGGATATGCTTATGGTCTTGCGATATTGTTGTCACTATATCATTGGACATCCTTACAAAGAGAACAACTCTGACTAAACCAGCAAATCACTTCAAAAGTGGCCCCAGACAAAAGCAGGCAGTGATAACTTCATTTTCAATAATTCATGCGCTCTTAAACCTCTGTGTGGGATATGAGAAAGCATTCCTGCCTGTGGTTATTGATGAAGGCATGCCAGTTAAAGGCACTGCCTGCTCTAGGTTTTATTATTGACTAAATGATTGATTTAAACCCTCATAATTAGCCGACCTAATTTAATACAAGTGCAATTTAACGATACTGCAGCCCTACCGAAGCGTGCCGTGGCATTGATAGATATGCCTGTGCGTGTATGAAATCACAACTGACAGATGATGTATTCAGTACAGATGCGTTTCGGTGACTGAGCGGGAGAGCGAGAGAGAGAGGGACATTGACATTTGTCCCGTGTCCCACTGCAGGTCACTCTGGCGAACTTCTGCTCTTTTTGATCTAGACAAATATGAATTAGCTCACATATCTGATTTAATTTACTTAATAGCATTAAGAACCTGTTTGCCTTTAATTTGCGCAAAGTAATCCTCAACCGAGCCAAACTTTAATGCACCATTAGCGGTGTCTTAAAAAAACAAAGGGGAGACAGGTTTAAAGGCGCTGGTGTCTTTGCTGATTTAAGCGATGGGAAATAAGAGCTGAAATGCAGTGGCGGAAATAAAACTTTGCTCATTGGATTACAGGATGCCAGGTTTCAACTGCTGCCCGATTTGTTTATGAACATTCAGATATGCTGTTTGTCAAGTCTAGCAGCTCTGTTTCTGTGGCTCATACTTTGGTGTTTAGTCATGTTTTGTTTTGCTTTTTTTATGTGTATTTTGTTTTGTTTTTCTGTCTTTTGTGTTTTTGTTTTGTGGTGTTTTCTTTTGTTTTCTTTTGTGCTTTTTTTTGCTTTGTTTTGTGATTTTGTTATTTGTTTAATTATTCTTAATACTTCTTAATACCCATATGCAAATGTAATATGTATATATATATATATATATATATATATATATATATATATATATAATTTCATCTACCCAGAGTACGTATTTGAAACCCATGTATGTACAGTATGTTAAAATTATATCGCCTTATACGGCCATACCACTCTTGATATAGAGCAATATTTATATCATATATTACATTTCCGTTTGGGTATGCTAGTTCTATGCAATGCAAGCTCTTTATGAGCCTTTCAGCACTGTACAAAACTGCTGAAAACAGAAAAAAACAATAGATAAAAAAAAATATAATAAAAGGGGGAACAAAGCGTATTTCAAGTGCCGATCTTGTTTCGTCTGAAATAAAAGCGTTAGATAAGCTGACTCTCTCCTCTCTGCCCCAGAACGAGTACAGCTGTCTTTGAAGTCTCATTCTTGACCCACAGGTGCCATTACAGGGGAATATGAAAGTGTCTGAACATGAGCTCAAAACTTAGAAATATTACCGCCTCGGAGGCGCTCCCGTGAGCCCGACACGTAAACTGACAGCCCTCCGACACAGCTCTCATCTCCCGCCAAACAGCTGAGCCGATTTCCACAGGAGACAAATAATAATTGCTAGATAGATGCTGCAGCTGATATATATGTCATAATACAGAGGGTGAGGCTTTTGAGAAGAATCATGATGCTGTCAATTCCAAAAAAATAACTCTGGTATATAGTTATTCAGCCATTCTGTGATAATACCATGTTTTTGGATGTGTACCATGGTAATACCATCATATTATGTGAAGTACTGTAAATACCACACTATGTGAATATGGTAAACATACAGTACCATGGTATTTGGCACATTCGCTGTAACATGTCAGTATTGGGGGTAACACATTACAAGTAACACAAGTTATGTAATCAGATTACTTTTTTTCAAGTAACTAATAAAGTAATGCATTACTTATTAATTTACAAGAAAATATCTGAGTTACTTTTTCAAATAAGTAATGCCAGTTACTTTGTTTCTTATGTATTGACTGGCAGCTCTCCTGTCCTCATGTTGAGAGAAATCAGGCGTGCAGAGGTGTTGTGTGCGCTGTGTGAACATGATATTACTGTAGATCTAGACTAAATATCAACATGCATTTACTCATTTCACAAAAACAGATTCAGTATTCCGCAAAATGAATAAAAACAGTGGAATGCAAACTCAGAATATGACGCAAACATGCAATAATTACATTTTAACACAGATTTAAACACAAATATCCTTTATGTATTTAATTTTATTTTATTAACCAATGTCAGCTGACCTTCAATGATCCAATTCCACCATACAATACAAGCCAAAAAAAAAAAAATGCTCACTATAGTGTAGAACATTCTTCTCCTGCATGAGAAAAAGTAAAAGAAAAGAGAAAAAGATGAGAAAAAGTAACACAACAGCAACTTAACACATCACGTTAACTAAGTAACTAAATTAGTTACTTTTAGGGAGTAACACAATATTGTGATGCATTAGTTTTAAAAGTAACTTTCCCCAACAGTGGTCACAGTGCTTAGTAGTAAAAATCAATTAAATTTGATTTACTTCCAGTCAACAAGTCTTTTTTCTTAAACAGTGAAAAATAAAGATGAATTTTTGCAATTATAGCTTCTCTTTGTAGCATTGTTGACGTTTGTTTGTATTGATGGGTAGAATCTTTTATCCGTGTTGAGCACATGAAAGATACTCTGATGATAAACAAGTTAATCTAAGATTTAATCAATACACAAAGATGACAGACATATTACGAGGCCTGATTACAGGCGTGCATTAATGGATTTTACAGTCGCCTGTTAATATCCCCTGTGACATCGTAAGTGTATGAAATGTCTATACCAAATGGGCTATATTTTCTCATTTGACACTCCAAATAAACAGTGGCACAAACCAAGCACAGTGGGATAGTGTTCGTATAAGTAGATTACAGTAGTGGCTCAGCTTTATGTGCGCTAATGACTCTAGTCATCATTTAGGTCCTTTTAGCGTTTGTTTCCCCAACACAAATACAAATAAGAGTCTCGAAAATGATGAGTAGTGTGATCCATTGACTGGTGTAATGGAGATTTCGTTTAACGGTGGGATGAAATGACCCTGTGTTTGAGAGAAAGATGTGAAAAACCCAAGTCACGTTCAATTAAATCGGTCTAATTCTTTTAAATGTCTAATAGAGGTAATAGGAGTTGCCTCTGAGGGACAGACGTTATATAATGGTGCATTGTGGCGCCCACAGCAGGGGCTTTCATCTGGAGAACGCCTGTTTTTGTAGTACGCATGGGCTTGATTTTTCTATTTCTTTATTGTCTTGAATGCTTCACATCAGACAAACTCATTAGGTTTTAGTTATGTATTACCTACCGACCCCAACAGCTCCTCAGAAGGGTCATTAATTCTTCCAACCAGACACGAGAAGTTTTGGACAGCTGTAGTATTTCTCAATCCGGTCTAAGTTGTTATGTTTGGCTTTTTCTGTGTTGTTTTTTTGGGCGTTTTGCTGGAGGTCATTACCAACTTTTGTACGTAGTCAGGAACTGGAGTGAGGTCACTATTATTGGAGGTTGTAAATATTTGGACAATCATTGTTTGAAAGACTCTGTACAAATTGCTCGCTTCCTTATATTTACTTTACGGCAAATTTCCAGCACTTTACATTGGACAAGAAAATAGGCCTTTCGTTCAGTTCTGGGTTAAAGATGCAGAGCTGTATGTTTGTGTATAGATTTTAAGATATCCTCCCTCAAAATACATCTGTTCCTGAGAACATTGGTGAGCAGAATGGAAAATAATTGTGTTTGCTTTTGTAGCAGTCTCACGTAGACCTGTTTTTGATCAGTCTAAGGTCTAGTCCACTTTGCAGCTTTTTATTAGCCTACTGATTATTTCTCAAACACAGCATAGAAAACTAAGTGAAATGCACAGTTTTGCACTTGAATGTCAGTTTAGTGCATCAACTAAAGCTTTCACAGAAAAGTTCTGAAAAACAAAAAGCATCTTAAAGTTTAGGCTAATTTAAGCATTCTTTTCTTCCAGTATGGTCCTTCTTTTGTTAACTTTACCTTGTGATTACAACTGATCTTCCAGACATATAGTGACTCCCAATAAGATTGAAGCCTCTGTTTTTCTGCTAAAGGCCCATTCACACTGAGGACATTAACTATAATGATAAAGATATAGTTTTAAAGTGGTCATATGATGCGATTTGAATTTTTCCTTTCTCTTTGGAGTGTTACAAGCTCTTGGTGCATAAAGACTTAAACTGCATAAACACATTTCATTACACCAAATACACAAAATAATGTTCTTTTTAGCAGCATCATATAACCCTTTTAAAAATCGTTCTAAATTTAAAAGAACAGCCACTCCACAACTATAATGACACAGGGAAATTAAATTGCTGGAATCACTTTCACAGCAATTTTTCTCCTGCTGATTAATTATTAATACATGGCCAGCCAATCAGAATCCATGCTGCTTTAACGAGCTCGAGCATGCAGCAGGTGCCAAATGCAGCATTGTTTTACTCGATGCACATGCGTAACTTAATATGAAACTCATTCTTTTGTATATGTTCATTTTAAAGAATCGATTCGATTCTTAAATTATATTAATTCTTAAATCCTAAAATCGATCTATTGGTCTATGCTGCTTCAGTTGATGAGTGAATAAACCTTCACTATACATATAAACCACACCTGCCGTCCAATAAGCACAATAAGCATTGTGATTTGTTACTTTCTATAAGAAGCAAAGTGTCATCTTTCAAATTCTGTCCATTTAATCAGGAAATTCATGAAAACAAGTTCAGTCCACTGTCTTATATTATATTATGACTTGGAGGATAAACTTTATTTATTTTTTATTTTTTTTGAGCTTAGAGTTTTGATTATTATATCTAAAAAATGAAGTGGAATTGAATTTAATAGTTTGGGCTAACCTTTAATATTATAGTAATGCACAAGTAATAATGTTCCCTAGATTGTTTACAACATTAGCTGAGATAGATTTTCATCCTTAAGAAAATGTTATTATAATTGAATTTATTTAAAGACAAAGCCAAAGCCACAATTTGTTCTGTAAACCACAGTTTAATAAAAAAAGAAGAAAAGAAGCAATTTTATGTTTAGTTTAGTACTGAACTGTGACTTTAAAACCGAAGTGCATACTGAAATATCATTTTTGTGTAACGTTACACAGTACAAACTCCTGCGGTCTCTGTGTGTAAATTCGACCTTAGACCCAATGCTAGAGGCCAGACCTCTCCTCCTGTCACTAACTGTCATGTCACACCACCGTCACCTTCCTGATTTCATCTGCTTGTTCTGGAGGTCAGACACTGGTGGTCTCCACAGACGTGACCTTCAGGCCCTCCAGCTAGGCATCCGTAGGATCACGCAGACCTCTGTTTGGATTTCATCCAGCATTCTGGAGATTTCAGCCGTTTCCTCCTATAATCTGAGTTCCCTGTGATGGAAAACTTTCTCCCTCCAGCTCCTCACAAGCCCGCACGCAGTCTCTCAATGTGACCGACCTCCTGCGTCTGCCAGGAACAATAATCTAATGCACTCTCTGTCTAATCGCCAGCTTTGTAACCTCTGGCTTCCTGTAACTGCTGCACTGAGTGGCTTCTGGCCTTCACCCAAACTCACAAACACTCACATATCAGCAGAGCCCTAAAGCACCCGAATGACAGCGGTGGATTCATCCCTTAAAGCTCATGTCAATCTTCACCTCTGGGACGCCTATAAAATGACCTTTTCCCCCTGTGCTGGGCTGATGCAGGAGTTTGTCATTGGTTCTCTCGTCTGGCAGGTGTTCAGAACCGGACAATGGAGCGTCTGGCATCCAGCCTGGTTTTCTCTGTCTGTCATTACCTCCACCACAGGCAAAGTGACACTTTGTTTTTGTGCGAGTGACTTTCTGACAGGGACCTTTCTCTGCTCTCCTCAGCCGTCTGGACCAGCTCTCAGGGTCCGATGTGACGGCCCTCGCCACTCTAATTTATCTCTCATTGCTAATAAGCTCATTCTCTGGCTGCAGACAGCAGAGTTCACAGCTGAATGGAGACACTCCAGCGCAGCTGCATGTCTCATGAAACTTGCACTCCACCAGCTACAAAATCAAATAACCTGAAATTATATATATATATATATATATATATACTGTATATATATATATATATATATATAATCCATTTGGATTCTCAATTCATTTTAGGATTTAATGCAAAAACAAACAAAAACATAATGAAATTTATCATGTAAATTTTCTTTTAATTTTGGGGTTAAGTATTTTTAGATGAACTCTTTCTCCTCCTTTTTTATCTTACTGTATATATTCCTTTTGGGGAAATTTTGTAAATAAGACATAATCAAAAAAAAAACAACATTTTACCTACAATATTTATGGAATTTGGTATTTAAAAATACTTTTAATCCTAAATTTAATTCAGAATCCACATGATTAAAAAATGCATGAAATGTTTGGTTTATTTCACCTAAAGTTTAGACTTTTTTTTTTTTCTGCAAAGCATATACAGTGAAATTGGGGACTAAATGATGCTGCAATGCAAAGAAAAAAAAATCCTTTAAAAAAAATCCATTATTTATTTATTTAAACAACAACAACAACAACAACAACATCAATTATTATTAATATTATTATTTTGGGGTTATATATATATGACTTTTTTAAAGAATAACTCTTTTTCCTGCTTATATATTCTCTTTGTGGATATGTTTACATATTATATAGTTATATTATCACATATTGCCATGTAAATAATGTCTTGTTAATTTTCTGCATTTTGATGCAGACTTTTACATGATCATGCTACAAATATTTGATATACAGATTGAAAATCAGTGAGATGCATATACCTGTAAATTGGGAAATCTGACCCTAATTGATGCGATAATTCTTAATTCAGTTCTGTGGGTGACAAGGTTTGATTGAAAATTCTGGATCAAATATAATTAGGATTTCTTCCGCACCAACACTGTGATATGAAGGCAAAAATCCAGCCATTTCTGCAGGAAAATCATTGTGTTGGGCGTTTAGTAGCTAAACCTTCGACTGTGTTTGGAGAGGCAATTGACTCATTTTCACCAGAATAAGGTAACAGACCTGGCGCCACTTTTTCCGAGGTTTGCTAATACAATTTTCATGACCTCCACTCATTCTTTAACCTCTACAACAATAAAAAAATGGAGGCAGATGAAAATAGGAATCCAGTCATCCTCTTCAGACCGGCGGATGCGTGTGGTGGAGGGTGACTGTCTGAAGAGACTGAATGCATTTCCATATAAAGACGGAGAAGTGCTTATTTAGATGTGCTCGACATTTTAGTGAGAGGTGAAGGTTAAGGGTGAGACCACTGGAATATTAATATCTGTGGCTAACAAACCATTGCAGAATCTCGCCCATGTCTAGACACTCAGTTGGCTTTGGAAATGATCCACAGCAAAGGGTTCGAGTGGAATTAATGTGTGGAATATATTCAGTTGTCATTGGATAAACTCGATTGAGGGATTGTTGTTAATCTTTGGTCACTCATTCATTCATTCATTCATTCAGTTTATTTTATTTAGCTGAATATACAGTTTGCATATATGAATCTTGATTATGTGCATTGACAGTGTGCAATACAGCAGTGGCCATTTTATATATATTTGCAGTGGTGAGATAATATTCTACTTTTTTTTTTCCTTTTCTTTCCCATTTTTATTTTAGTAAAACTAATAATAATAATAATAATAATTTATTTAGTACATCTAGGTAATCTAAATGAAAATTAGAAATGTTGCCTTAGAAACTTGGTGACATAAAATGTTTAATTTTACCTCAGTTAACATTTATTTTAATTAGCATTTTTAAAAATGTGTTGTTTTTTTATATCATTGAGATAGTGTTCTAGATTTTTATTAATATTTTACATTTAAATTTTCATTTGATTTTTTTTTACTTTTAGTATTTTTTCTCTTTGTGTGAAATACTTATTTATATATTAATATGTTATTTATTTATTTATTGTTCCCTTTGTTTCCTATTCGGCATGTATACACATTTCAAAGATGGCAGGAAAAATAAATAAATAAATAAATAAAAAGCATGTCATCTTTCAAAGAAAGCTGACATGCTTTTTGTGGTCAGTCTGTCAATATGTTTGATGAGAGGTCTGCCTTCAATCCAGCCTCCATTATTTGACAGGACCTTATTGTTCTACATTTTTCCAAGAATTGTAAATGACATCTGCACATATCGGACGTGTCAAGAGGTTGAGAAATAGAAAGACAGAGAGATGGAAATTAAATAAGGATAGCGAAAGAAACAAATGAGCATCCACTTAACTCTTCCCTTATCCGATTAGCAGCAGACCTGAGCGCGGCTCAAGCCCAGACTGATTGATTGAATATGAATAATCGATTACAGCCATCGCTCTGATGCCACAGCCGTACTCTCACAGTCCCTCTGATTTAAAACAGCAGCCATTACGCTCATCTGTCACTCAATTCGATTAGAGCGAGCCAGAGATCGGCTGCTTTATGTGAGATGTGAGGGAGAACCGTTGACTCACAGTGTGTTTCTTTGGTGCTCCACAGGAAGAAGAAGAAGACGAGGAGAGAGCAGGCAACGGGAGGAACGGCAGGATAGAGCCGGTGGGAAGGGCAGACTCCTGTGTGGAATCAGCTTCACTCGAGTGAGTCCTCACAGGAATACTTTCTCACAACCAACACCATCTGAGCAAACGGCTGCATGCGTCTCCCGTGCCACTCTCAGATCCTGCTCTCCGGAACAGAATATGTGCATTAGTGCTCGTGCATTATAAATGGAAGCAGACCTATGTTTTCAAACATCGTTACAGAGGCAGAGGATGAGGTTTAAAAATTAAAATTAAAAATTGTTTATGGTATATATATATATATATATATATATAAACAATTTTTAATTGGTCTTAGTTTAATTTAATTTTTTTTAGTATAATAGCCCTGATTTGTGTCCCAAATGGTAATTTTTAGGTGAGGAAACGAGGAAACGATGACAGTTTAACAGAAACAGACCGCAGCACCTCATCAGTTCTTGTGCTCATCTTTTTTACTGATGCTTGTTGTCCTCTCTTTATCCCATGTGTTCTTGCCACATGTTTTCTCTCGAGCAGACAACGGGAGGAACGGCAGGATAGAGCCGGTGGGAAGGGCAGACTCCTGTGTGGAATCAGCTTCACTCGAGTGAGTCCTCACAGCAAGACCAACAAATTATTTGGGAACCGCTTTCTGTTTTTCTCACAACCAACAAAATCCAACACATCTTTGTTTTCTACTAAAATGTCTTAAAGGGTATCCACCTGAAAAAAAAAAAAAGCTACTGAACACAAAATGGGATATTTAGGAAAATGTCCAGGCTGCCTTTTCCCATGTATTGAAAAACTGTGATCAGTGACTATCAAGCAACTAATTTAAGAAATAAGTATATATACATATATATAATACAGTATGTATATACAGTAGTTTTTATTTTTATTTTTTTCAGCTTTAGTTTTAGTTATTTTAGTAGATTGTCGAACTAAAAGAAATGTTGCCTGGGCAATTAGCTGAAATAAAATAAGTTTAAGTTTTTTTTATATTATATTTTATTTTACTTAAAGTTTCATTTCAATTTCGATTTCATTTTCATTTTTTTTTAGCTTTACTTAACTATAATAACCCTGCTATCTATTTCTTACTGTTAAAATATTAACTGTATTTTAATAAAATTGTAAAATAAAATAACATCTGAAGAACCTTTCTGTTTCACAAAAGGTTCTTTGTGGCGAAAGAAGGTTCTTCAGATTATAAAAAGGTAAGAAAGAGATGGTTCTTTAAAGAACCTTTGACTGAATGGTTCTTTGTGGAACCAAAAATGGTTCATCTATGGCATCGCTTGAAGAACCTTTTGAAGCACCTTTATTTTTAAGAGTGTAGTGCGTTCCCCGACTGTTAAAAAACTCAGAACTGGCCCTCTGCAGGCCTCAATCTGATCCTAATCACTTAATTGAAGTGTCTGTTTGGGTCCTCCATCGACCCGTGTGTCTTAATGGCCCCTGGGGTTATAGATGGACTCGTGCTGGATCTAAACTAGCCTTAGCTTCCCGGGCGGTAGCTCATAGCTACTCATAGCCGCTCTGTCATGCTCTAAACTTTGTATGTATTGCCTTTTCTTTGTTTACTTGGTTTCTTCTGTTTTGTTTCTCCTCTCATTGCCCTCGTTTGTCAATGTCCCTAGTGAAATGTTGAAGCCGGTTGAGGTGTCCAATGGCGGTGGGCCGCTAGGAATCCACGTGGTGTCTTTCAGTGCCAGAGACAGAAGGTAAAGCTCTACAAAGCCACATTGTCTTCACTGAATTCATTTTATTATCGGCAACTCATTCCGTAGGCCGTGATTTTAATATTTTCCTTCCTTGCAGTGTTGTTTTTAAAGGGATAGTTCACCCAAAAATGAAAATGTATTCAAATATGAGAATTTATTCACCCTCAGGCCATCCAAGATGACCATAGGTGATTTTTAGCTGAAACCGTGGTCGTTGGTGATTCATAAAATGCAAGTCAATGGCTGCCGTCACTTTGAGAGTCAAAAAAGCATGTACAGGCAAGACAAAATTAATACCCGTGGCTCCTGATGATATATTGAGGTCTTATGAAGCGAAACGATCGGTCTGTGCAAGAAACTGAACATTATTTACAGCATTATTACCTGTAATCCAGAGCCTCAGGCAAATGATCCAGAGTGATGTACGGTTCACAAATGAATCATTCTTTTGAACCGGTTCTTTTTAGTGAACTAGATGAACCAGTTCACCTGAAACAGTTCATGTCTCGAGCAGCACAGATCTACAAGTTACTCAATCAAAACTCACTTTCAGACACCTGACAGTCACTCCGACTGGAAATGAGCCGAAATAGCGGTGTATCTGATCCTGTGATGAATAAATCATTCAGCGCTCCAGTTCCTCTAACAGTCACTGAACTGAGGAAACGGTTCGACTCGGACCGAAGACCGATGAGCCGCTGATATGAGCATGAGTGAACCCAACACTTGAATGAAAGTGCAAAAGGACGTTTTTATGGTTTCTCTCGGTTTATGTCAAAAGGTGAGCTGATGAAGATGAGTTTATTCACTTTAAATACATCCGTGTTTCACATCATTATTGGGTGCTTTAATAATGTAATTGTGTATATGTTTTGTCAT
Organism: Sinocyclocheilus anshuiensis; assembly: GCF_001515605.1. Taxonomy (NCBI): domain Eukaryota; kingdom Metazoa; phylum Chordata; class Actinopteri; order Cypriniformes; family Cyprinidae; genus Sinocyclocheilus; species Sinocyclocheilus anshuiensis. Next base: position 246,093 of record NW_015542390.1, on the reverse strand, counting down.
TGTGTGATTATGTAAATGAACTAGTGAATTAATCATTTAATAATGAATAATTTATGCATTTAGCAGACACTTTTATCCAAAGCGACTTACAGTGCATTCAGGCTGTACATTTTTTACCAGTATGTGTGGAACTGAACCCACGACCTTTTGCGCTGCTAACGCAATGCTCTACCACTGAGCCACAGGAACACAAATTGAATTGCACTAGTTAATTGAAACAAACTATCCGAAAGAACCAGTTCACAGAAAATAATCTGATTTCCCCATTTGCCTGAGGCTCTGGATTACAGCTAATAATGCTGTAAATAATGTTCATTTTCTTGCACAGACCGATCGTTTCTCTTCATAAGACTTCAATATCTCATCAGGAGCCATGGGTATTCATTTTGTGTTCCTTGATATGCTTTTTTGACTCTCAAAGTGGCGGTAGCCATTGACTTGCATGTTATGAAGCACCAACGACCACGGTTTCAGCTAATACATCTTCTTTACTGTTCTACTGAAGTAAAAAAAGTCAGCTATTGTCATCTTGGATGGCCTGAGGGGGAGTAAATGAACAGCAAATGTTAATTTATGGGTGAACTATCCCTTTAAGACTCACCGGTTGTGTTTTCGAGCAGCTCGTAATCCTCAGTTGTGTCCTCTGCATCCTTCATATTTCTCTCATATCTTGACAAGTTTCTCTCAAGGTGTCTATGCAGAAGTTGACTTTTATTCCCCAGCATGTACCATCCATTTAAACTGGTTTTTCATCATTCCTCAAGGACGTATTGACAGTATGGCACTCTCTCAAGTTGGGCTCCTCTTGAACATGTGTGCAACTTCTATACCCACATTCTCCAGCTGAATAATGAAAGCAAAACTACAGCAGCTCAGATTCTCTATAAGGACACAGAAAGAACAGAACACTGCTAGAACTCTGCGTCCCTCCAGAAGGACAAAGGGGACGCGGGGCATGGCGCTGAATAAATTAGGTAGCTTTATTGCAATAAGAAAAGCCTCAATCCGGCCAAGTCAATTCGTCTAAACTGCTTCACCCAATCTGACTAAAAGCTCATCCATATTATTGGTCATTCTCAACAGCCAAGGTCAGCTGTGGTAAGAAATGCAAAATGATAAAAGGAAAGTGCAAATGAATGAAAAAGTGTTCAAATTTAGTCAGTCACGTCTATAAAGGGATTTTCTGAGAGCTGTTTATTAGCATTAAAATTGCACAACCTTTTCAGACCTAATTTGATGCTGGTTTATGAAATGAATGCCAAGGCCCCCCTATAACTCTTTGACTATGTTAAGTTTCAGTATATAAAAGGATAGCCACACTAGGTTTAATAATGATAATGATAATGATAATAATAATCACAATCATAATCATAATAATAATAATCATTTTATTTTTAAATGTTCAAAAACGAATATTTTATAATATTTTGAAATGTCTTTCAAGGACAATCCTTCATAATTGACACAATAATAGCTACAATAACAGATCATTAATAATAATAATAATAATTTTTAAATAAATGTTTCCCAATAACTAATATTTAAAAACATTGACACAATAATAACTACAACAACAGAACATTATTATTATTATTATTAATAATAATAATAATAATAATAATAATGCTCTGTTATTGTAGATATTATTGTGTGATTTATTGAAAATAATTAATGGGATACTATTTAGAACTGGGTTCTAAATAGTAGATTTTGAACATTAAAAATATTCTTCTTCTCATTATTATTATTAATGATCTGTTATTGTAGATATTATTGTGTCAGTGTGTCAGATTATAAACATTAGTTATTGGACATTTAAAAATAAACAATTTATTTTTAAATGACATTTTATTATGATTATTATTATTATTATTATTATTATTATTATTATCAACTATAACCTTTATTGCACAGCCTGCTATGAATATCATTAAAGTGTGGATGTATGCATCTTTTCATAAATTGACTCATTTTCTTCTGCTCACTTTCTGTAGCAATTTGTCCTTGTCGTCGTGTCCTTGAATGAATCTCAGGCATGTAAATTGTCCCACATCTGATACTTTAGTTAATATCTAATCAGAACTGTCAATTATACTCACCCAAACACAATGGCACACTTCCACAGCAACATGTCCGTAATGACTTCGTCAGCTCGTCTCGTGTGATTGGTGGGAGGTGTTGAATGTTAACTCATTAGCATCTTGATAGAGGGCACGGAGGTGACAGCAAGGGCTCAGAGTGTCAGCTTCTAAAATGACCAGCGTCTTCTCTCTGCCGACAGCGTGAGGCGTGTGACATCTCAGAAAATTACTGAGACATGGAGTCCAGCAGAAACACGACTCCAGTAACGAGATCTCATCACATGACCAGCGTTCACGGCAAACAAGGCAGGGTCTAATTGCTCGGCATACATGGATCCTGATTGCGCTGTTATTCAATTAAAGACAGTGGATAAGAACAGGTGGTCTCCTTCTCGCTGAGTCTTCTGGGCCATCACTCATGAGACGGCGACTCTGCTTATGCTAAAGCCAGATAAAGCTTATGAAAAAGTGCCAGATGACTGTTCAAATCTGGTTTCAGTCAATAGATCCAAATGCGGTACATTTCTGAAATCTCCTTGAAACGGCACTGTCAAATGATATACTGAGGGACACTTGCATAGATGTGTTGCATAGGCTGTATCCTAATTATCATACTTATATTACACCTGAAAGGTCCTTACTTCGATGGGAAAACTCATACTTTTGAATAAATACTCTGCCAGTGCTGAGATATAATAATGTTGCAAACTATTTAGGGCAGGTAGTATGCAAATTAGGAAAGCCTTTAAGTTAAAATTGTTGAAAGTTGAAATGTTAAAATTACCATTCTGTGTAAATAAATGAAAAATAAAACACTAAAAATTAGTCCTTGCTGTAAGTCAATTGAAGCATCACAACATTGCATGGTCCAATATGAAAAAAAAATAACTTCATTTGAAAATTTGATTTCACGTTATGACTGATAACCATTAAATGGACAAAATTAAACTTGTCACAGATAATATAGTAGGTCATATGTTTTAATTAGGGATGAGTTTGTATTAAATTTCTCGTCAATCATTTGACCAATAACTGATGTAAAAATGACCATTCTGTCTAAATAAATGAAAAAAAAACACACTAAAATTAGACGTTATAGTCCTTGAATTTAAGCATTATAACACTGTATTGCACATAATGAAGAATTTAAATTTGTTTGAAGATTCGATTTCACATTATGACTGATAACCACAATTTATTTAAATGGCCAAAATTAAATGTAAATGAATTATTTTGTCTAAATAAATAAAACAAATGCAACACCTAAAAACTAAAACCCAACAAAAAAAGTTTAAAATGCTACGCGTGACTGCAATATAGTGTACAGTACAAAAAGATGCATAATTATGTCAAGATCATTTAACAGCATTCAGTCTAGCTTTTTAAAAGATGAAGTGACAAAATACATGTAAAAAAACAAGGGAAATGCTAATACACAATTACATATCTACTTGCAAATACATTAATTAGTGTTGATTTATTATACTGTAGGTTAATGATATATCTTGCATCCTCAATGTTAATATTTTGCATTAATGCTGGTCATTTATAGTTTATTTTCCTTTGCAGCAGAAACTATCCTGCACCTCCTGTCGGCCATATTTGTTGCGTGTTTTGAAGTCATTGAGAAGTTCAGAGTGACCGCACCTAAAGTCTGTGTTTTAAACTAATGACTAATGAGCCTCTACAGAGTGTCCATCAGTCCAGTGGGAGCTGAACTAATCCTCGCTCTTCCCCACAGCTGCTCTGCATCAAGATCATGAAGACAAAGTGCAAGCTGTGTGATTACTTCACAAGACCACACCATAGACTCACCACAGCCAAACTCTGCACTCAAACCGATCACAGCTGTCTGCTGCACAGTTTGTTCTGTTAAAGGAGGGTTTGATCTATAGATTCATCCATCTGTCTGTTTCTCCAGCAGATTCAGTCACAGTATTTATGCCTTATTTGTTCCTTCACCCACATCACCTATTCAAGTCAGGTTCTGCTGTCTGTGCATCTATACGATCTATTTCCTGCCTGCTGCCCTCAACACACATGCACATACACACAAAAAAAACACACAAACGCACACGCACACGCGCACAACCACACACGCGCACACACACACACGCACACACACACACGCGTGCACGCACACACACACACGCGTGCACACGCACACACACGTGCGCACATATAAATTTGTTATTATTAATGTATTGTTTTAGATTTAGTGAAAGTTTGCTGTTGAAGATTGCTGATGTGACAGCCTCAGGGAGTGTAAGAGTAAGAGTTCATACGCTCTGTTTATATCAGAATCTTCTCCATGCTTTTTTAAACCCATCAAATGTGATGCTGCATTTCACATGATTGCGTCTCAGGGTTTGTAGATTAGGGGCTGCAGCGCTCTGAATCCGAAACCACAGCAGGTCTGCGAACGGTGCCAAAATATCCATATGGCCAAAGTCAGCTTAAGTTCAGAAAGTCCTTTTTTGATGTATTGAGTTGAAAGAGAGCCGCGAGGAACAGTAAACTTCTCAAAAGTTCAAGATCAATGGGATCTGTGTTCTTTTTTTTACAGTGTATCTAGATTTGATAAAGGTGACACTGTGCCGTGTATCACTAACTCTTATCCTTTCTTTAATCCTTTTTGAATATGAAATATATATGCTGTTCTTGACTGTCTGATATTTTCATGAAAGGATGCAGTGGACACACAGGTTTGCTTTATTGATTGTGTTGAATATAATGTTTGTAGTTTTGTGTTTTACAAGCATTTACCATGATTACTATAGTTTCCACCAAAATACTACTACTTAATAATAATAATACAAATTATATAATCATAATTATTATTATTATTATATACATTTTATTTATTTTATTATATATATTGTACATAATATGATACATTATATAATATTAATTATGATTGAAGGCTAACTTACAGAAATTATGAAAGCTTCTTAACATTTTTAAAGGAGATGCCATATTAATTAATTGTGTTACTGTACTGTAACTGAAGTAATTAATATTTTAATAATAGTATAGTTAATCATTTATAATTATTTATTTATATTATTTTTTATTATTTTATGTATTTTATTATTTAATAATAATAATAATAATAATTTATTTCATTCTGAATTCTGAAAGCTTCTGAGTCTGTATCACAGTGTTAATTTATTAACGTACAGAAGTTATAATAATTGTAGTAACTGGTATTTTTGCTGAAGCTGTGTTTACCATAGTAAATACTTGTAGCACTCTGAGCAACAGGGTCCTCTGATTCCTCAAAATATCCCCAAAACTGCTTGTACAGTGTGTTCAAATGCATTGATTTTAATTGCATAATGGCATGAAATGGAAGCTAAGTGTGCGTTCTGTGTTAGATGATGCCTGGTTGAAGCTGTGCGTCTGTGTCAGGCTCTGACAGTAATGTGTGGTGTAGCTGATACTGCGCTGACACTGAGCTCAATGTCACTAATATCTGCTGTGACTGTTCCAGGACGCTGGGCTTGTTAGTGAAGAGGCTGGAGAGGGGCGGGAAGGCGGAGCGGGATGCTCTGTTCCAGGAGAACGACTGTATTGTCCGGATTAATAACGCAGACCTGCGCAACATCCGATTCGAACAGTAAGCCCCTCTCTGGAGGAGATGCAGAGACCGCTTCACGCTTTATCCTTTCTGCCTCTCTGTCTTTCCACACTTTCATGAGCTTTCAGTCTTCCTCAGAGCTTTGAAAGCCTTGCTGTCAGCCTTTCATCTCGCCTCTCTTTCTAACTAAACAAAGAATAACATCTCTGTTTAAAGTTTACAGAAGTTGTTCGTGGATCAGATGCAGCAGTAGAGGTTATCATAAGGTCGATTAAAAATCGTTCTTGATTTCCTTGAAGGTTCATGCAGTACGATAACCCTGATACTCTATTAAACTTTTTAAACTTCTTCCTCAGTTCAAAATGTCTGTTGAAATTAACCTGCATAAAGTCGTTTGAAACGTCTACCATTTTTAGGTTGGCTTGAGAAAGCCAGCTTATTGAAATGCTATTTAAACATATAGTTATTATTGTTCTGACACTACATTTTCTGACTCTAACTCCTCCTAGAGCTTTCAAGCTAAAACCACCAAACTCAGCTCAGACCTTCAGACTGTTCTGACTTAGTGTGCTTTATCTTTTCTACATGATCCAACTTATGGTTTTCATAAAAATGAAGATCAAAAATCATAAAAATCCCATAGACTTACATTGATGAAATGTTCACATGAGCCAAGACTATTCAAACTCTATGTATCTATGTATCTATGTATCTATCTATCTATCTATCTATCTATCTATCTCTCTCTCTCTCTCTCTCTCTCTCTCTCTATCTATCTATCTATCGTCTAATATACTGCATTGACTTCAAAACATTCAAACTTTAATGTATAAACCATTTTAAATTTCAAACTACTTCAAACTGAAAATCTTAAAACTTCAAGTTTTTAAAACTTTTTTAAAACTTTCTGCTCTGGCTTTCTCAAGCCAACTGCAAAGTTTGTCTTGACACACTTTTTTTTTAAAAATCTAGTTGAATATGAACTCGTGTCCACCCACTATCAGACAAACTCTTTCCCCGCCATTGACAGCATCTTCTGTGTTTTCACTGTTATACAGTAGGAGGCGCTATTACACATCTTCGGAAAGAGTACAGCATCTCTGGATCAAAACACTGTGAAGAAGAAGCACAAAATAATCAAATATTATAAAAATCAAACATTAATCAGCATATAAATCAAAACTGCCTAATGTTATCGAAACAAAGAAAAGCTAGGAAGTGATAGATTTATCGCTAGATTTATAGATTATTTTTAGATGATTTATAGATTATTTAATTTTGTTATTATTCTTAAAGTCTGCTGAACCAAAACATTTAAGATATGGGTATTTTTGATTCTTTGAAGAGAATCGACTCAAAAGAGTGAATCATTGGTGAATGGCTCAAGTAAAATGAGTAGTGCTCTTGAAATAAACTACTAACTTCTTAATATTTATTGTATTAAAGTAACGAAAGAAACCTTGCCCAGCGTAATGTAAAAAAAAGTTAAAAAGTAACTACAAATGTACTCAAGTTAGTGTAAAAGTGTAACCAAGCACCGCCCATAAGGCCGTCTGATTGACATGCAAAGCAAACAATCACAGTTCATTTTGTTCAGCATCATGTTTAGGGGCATACAAATGTAAAGTTGATGTCTCTAAATTAATAAACCGGCCTGCAGCCGATAAATCATTCATTCAGGAACATTGTCTTCAGTCGTCAAGAGTCAAGAGTCTGAGTCTTGAAAATCCAGCATTTAGTTGATCATGATAAGCGCTCGTTGTCACAGTTGTAAACACAGCGGCTTTCTTCATCAAACAGAGGGTTTGGTGTCATAACGGCTTTGATCCCAGTCACACCGTTAAAGAATGTGACACACGTCTCAAGGAAATCATGTGGAATTCAACCAATCAGATGACGACCTCCAGACTCGTGAAGTGTTTTGCATTTCGTGTGTTTTCTCATTTTATGCATCGGACATTCAGCCAATGGTCTGAGGATAAAACCAATGTAACAAAACCCACCTTCAGAGCTGGGGAGTAACTGATTACATGTAATCTGGATTATGTAATCAGATTCCAAAAAATAAGTACTTGAAATTAGATTATATTACATTTTAAAATGCTGGTAATCAGACTACAGTTACTTTTTTATTGATTATACATATTAACAAAATAGAATTTAATTATTCTGAATTTGATTCTCCATAATTTTTGTTTTTCATCTTTTACATTTTCCTTTCTAAAATAATCTACCGCTTCTATACATTCAGAAAGTCTTCAAGTATCTGGAAATTCACACAAAGACCAGTCATTAGTCAGGTGGCTATAATTACACAGAAAAATCATTTGACCACTGGATTTACAGAAATCATTTCAATTTTAAGAAGTGTTTTCTCAACGTTTCAACATTGAATGAATTACTGATGAACACATTTAGTTTTTTTTTTAGCATTTAGATTAATGTAATGTTTAATGCTCTTCATGTTGTTAATAACAAATGGAATTTATTTTCTTTCTCTTTATATTTTTATATCAATATGGTACGAGATTATCTTATACCTTTCTCTATGGAGTGTTACAAGCTCTTGGTGCATAAAGATTGAACATTAAAGCATGTCAACATATTCTGTTACACCAAATACACAAAATAATTATCTTTAAAATAGCATCATATGACCCCTTTAAATCAACGTGATAAACGAGTTAGGTCAAAAGTAATCCAAAATGAGTCTGATTATATTACCTAAAATGTATAATGGATTACATTACTGACTACAAAATGTGTCTTGTAATTTGAAATCAGTAGCAAACTACAATTTGCAAGTACTCTACCCACCACTGCTCACCTCTAAATCTACTCCTAAAAGTACCCACATCTGGCTGTAAGGCATATCATGATAAACCTTATCAAATATATCTCTCAGCTCACATATGGCCTGCTGTATTTGAGAAATTTGTTAAATAACAACTCCAAGAAAGAGAAAAGATGAGAATATTGCTTGTAGGTAGAGTGTCATTCCACATTTATCATCAAGAGCTTCCTTTGGCCCAGTCTTGTTCGGCTCGGCTTGGCCTGGTCCAGATGATTGTATACAATATGGCAAGATGAGAACAAACTCGGCTGCAACAGGAGAATGAATGGAAAAAAAAAATAGAGCTCTGGCCGGGATTCGCCACAGGGCACAGAAAGGGCACAGCTGCGGGATAATTCATAATCTCATCTAAAACTAATTTTACATACATCATTCAGTCTGCTTACACAAACCCAACACCACAAGTTAATTTCCCCAGTGTCCCAAAGCGTTATTATGTTTTAATTGCTTGGCAATATTTTTGCATGAGACCTTATATATGTGCAAGCTTTCACCGCTAGTGTAAATACACAAACCCAACGGGGTCAAGGATTAAACACAACCTTGCGAATTACATACACATCGGGTCGATAATGTGAGCGTAATACATATTAGATATTACATCCTTTTGTTCTTCGTATATATTGCCGCCCCTCAGGGCTTTGACTCGTCGATTCGGTATGTTAGTTATCTGTAAACAAACTTGCGGTTTCCATGCTTGTAAAGTCGATTCACAAGAGAGTAACGGTTTAATCTGCGTCTGCGTTGTAGTTTTTTTCTCTCTCACAGCTGCGGGATTCATACAGACCGATGTTTTCTTTATCTCTCTCTCTCTCTCTCTCTCTCTCTCTCTCTCTCTCTCTCTCTCTCTCTCTCTCTCTCTCTCTCTCTCTCTCTCTCTCTCTCTCTCTCTCTCTCTCTCTCTCTCTCTCTCTCTCTCTCTCTCTCTCTCTCTCTCTCTCCCTCTGTTTCTTGATTGTGCTCCATGTGGAGTTATAATTCATAACGATATTCTAATCTTATTGGATTGTTTGCATGGGTAAATATTTATCAGCGGTTGATCTAACGCAGTGTAATGACGCGTTAATGGAGTCATTTATTATTAAATCAGACAGAGGGAGTCGCGTGATTAGCCGTGTGTCACCGCTCCGCTCGTCTGCTCACACACGCCGTTCGTTTGGAGGCGGGCGGGGCCATATTTGCATAAAAATAGATGGAAGTCCCTAAAGTGAGGTGCTATTTGCTGTCTAGTTGCAGAGATCGATTTAATGAAGAGTTTATTGAGACGGAAATAACTCACTCTGATGGTTCTTACGTTAAAGGAGTAAACAGCGACGTACACGACTGTCGAGCTCGTGTTCCTCTGCTCTTTCTCATTCTTGTGTTGGGTTTAAGTTTCCGGGTCAAACTATCTATATGTAAAATGCAGCATTAACCTGTAGTTCAGATGTGCTTGTCTTGTATTTTTGGGTGTTTACAGCAATAGTTCAGTAAAAAATGGAAGATTCTGGCAGGGTTTACTTACACTCATGTTGTTTTAAACTCCATTCCATATAATGGAATATAAACGGTGACTGCAGCTTCCAATCTCTAAAACTGAAAAACAACAACAACAAAAAAACATAAAAGTGGTGACTTGTGCACTGTATTTCAAGTCTTACCATTCAAAACTATTTAGTCAGATGTTTTTTTTTCTTTTCAGCAATGATGATCAAAAATGACAGTAAAGACTTTTAAATTGTTACAAAGATTTATATTTCAAATAAATGCTCTTCAAAGGTTTCTTCAAAAATATCGTGCAGCACAACTGTTTTCAACATTGATAATAATCAGAAATGTTTCTTGAGCAGCAAATCAGCATATTAGAATGATTTCTGAAGATCATGTGACACTGAAGACTGGAGTAATGAAACTCAGCCCTACATCACAGGAATAAATTATATTTTAACAGATATTACAATAGAAACAGCTATTTTAAATTGTAAAAAAATAATCAAAAAATAAACAAAATTGTAAAAAAAACAAATGCTGCCTTGAAAGAGACTTCTTTTAAAAACATTTTAAAAAATCTTATTGACCCCAAACTTTTGAACGGTAGTGTGTAAGTCATACTATGTCATACATTTGTACTAATTTGAGATATAATTACTATTATTATTATTATTATTGGGATAACTATTCGTTTAACTCTTTCCCCACCAGCATGTTTGAAAAAAACTTGCCAGCCACCGCCAGCATTTTTGTTAATTTTCACAAAAATGTCATGGCCTCCAGAATATCTTGTTGTATGAATATCTGAACATGCAATACATCAACATAAAGAACAGAGCTTCTACTTTTAAACAAAAAATTCTGTTTTATTCTGGCTTCAAGCATTCTTTTTTATTTTATAGGTAATGTAGGTAATGTAGGTAAGTTTCATAAAAAAACAGCATTTTGATCAAAAAGCTGATAAAATCAAGTTTTTATCAAAGACTACATCTGGATCATATTCAGTTTGTTGATCAAAGCATAGATGCAGTGGATCGCTTCCATCAACACCAAAGCTTCACAGTCCTTCACCACTTCCTTGATCGATTTTCATTTATATGCTGTTTATTGTTGATGATCGCATTATTTTTCAAATGCATCTGCTTACATATGAGATCGCTCGTTTCTGCGTCTTCCTAGTCTGTGTTTTTGATCGGGAGATTGTGGACTCATTCAGGAGAGGGGATAATAGTGCCCCCGAGTGTATAACAGTGAAGACACGGAAACCTGGAAAAATCTATGTTTGGCGGGGAAAGAGTTAATGAAATCACCTCATTCTATGCATTCAGAATGATTGTTTCTAATATACATAAGTTACTTATGAACCACTCCATCATATATATCATAACTAGATCTGTTATATATTTATTTATTTGACTTATAGGTTTTTTTTAGTGTTCCTTTTAGCCATATCTTGCAGGTCTGATGGACTGCTGTTTTTGTCCTCCATGTGGCACACTTATGAAAACAGATCCCGCTTTCTGCCTCTAATACATTTCACTGCTTCCTCCCCAAGGCTTTGTGATTATGGAAATGGCAGATAACGTGAATTAACCTTGTTTCCAACTGTACTAGTACAATTAGCCAACGATAAAGCAAGGCGACCATTTGACCTCTGCATGTGCTCTGCTTTTAACAATCCCAGTACTTAGGATGAGCCTGTTCAGTAATTGACAATGAGATACATCCTTACTGAGACGTGTGTGTGTGTGTGTGTGTGTGTGTGTGTGTGTGTGTGTGTGTGCTGTTCTCTCCCCTCAGGGCCCAGAATTTGTTCAGACACGCTATGCGTTCTCCACTCATCCTGTTCCATGTGGTTCCAGCGGTGAAGAAAGCCCAGTACGAGCTGCTGTCTCAGAACGAACTGGGTCTTCAGGCTGCTTCGGGCCCCGGGGACAGGGCCAGTCTGGTGGGAGGAGGTGTCGACTACAGCCCGCGGAGAATGTCCAAAGCCGAATCGACCCTGGGCTATCCCACGTTACCGCACATAGCAAACACATCAAACAAGACCCCACCGGGCCCCAACCAGCCCTCCAGACCCACCAGTGCCGCCTCCTCTGTGGGCTACTCTAAAAAGACCGGCCGCAAGTTCAACGTCCAGTTGAGGAAAGGTACGGTTACTCAAGTCTCATCATACTGATTCACAGCGCTTCACGGTAACCTGACCTTTCTTATGAGTACATTTACCTAGTTAATTGAAATAGCCCACTTTGTCAGATTTGGTAGAGCGCTGATGGGTCGGCCCAGATGTGATTTGTAGACTTTTTCAAATCTGCAGTGTTTTGCAGAATGAATTTCATTGTGGGAAAATGTGTCTTATTGCTACTGTAGCTGAAAGCGACATTTATTTAATTATATATATATATATATATATATATGTATATATATATATATAATTATTGTTATTTTTATTTTTATTATTAAGCATTATTTCTGGCATCATATCCAGCATTATTTCAATTAACAACAACAATTTTTACTAGTTCTAGTTTTAGTTAACAATAACACTGATATGGCCAAAAGAATATGACCCCACACTCATACATGCGTGTTGAACTTTTAATTTAATAATTAATAATGATCAAATTGGAACAAATTCATAAGCACACAATTCTCTAGAATGTCATTGTATAGCGTCACATTAAGATCTGTTTTAACTGAAATAACCAAAATCTTTAATTAGACTCTGATGTCCAGATGCTTTTGGCCACTGAAGTGAAAATGTGAGAAATACACTCACACGAGACGTCTTGTTGCCCTTGCAATAAAAAAATAGCGTACGCTATGCATTTATTTATTTGTTTGTTTGTTTTCCTCTGAAGTTGCCTGTATTTTCTGCTGTTTTAATAGCTGATGATATCTGTGCGAACGGCGGTGTATCTTTTCCGCTGTAGCGACTAACATTGTGTAACTAATGCAGTTGGTACTTCAAAGGACTCAATCTGCTATTGTCAGGAAGTGCGGATGCAGCTTCCTCTCAGACTCACGTACGGCTCCAAATCCCATTCGCTCTGCACGGCAGCTGCATCTCAGCATTTCACACCACGGGACAACTGGAAATGTCTATCAGAGATACCACAAACACACCCAAACAGACACAAACGCACGCATGTTTATGCATAAACCAAGACGTCTGAGGAATATCTGTTACTGCTTATGCAGCAACGCTTCTGATCTCCATTAGTGGCGGCTTTTGAGAAGAAAATGCTAGAACGTCAAGCCACGAAACTTTCTGTTTCTCTGATGCTGTTTTCCCTCCCCTCTTTGTCACCATGTCGTAATCACACGCTCCGGCGTGTTTAAATGAAAGAGCAAAAAGAAGTTTCTCTGTCAGTGGGCTTGTCTCATTCGCATCTATTAGGTTGACGCAGCAGGAGAGGGAGCGGTAAAGACACAATTAAATCCTGACAACAAATGGGCCGGGCTTCAGCGCGGTGTGAAATATGGAGTGGGTTGGGGAGGGCAGGCGTACGCCACGCTAGCCTTTAAATGAAAAGACAGCCGCGGGTGAAAGAGGGAGTTTTTTGCTGGAGTCTGACACGCAGCCTGTCACATGCTGGAGCCTCTGTTAGGTGTTACTCAAGAGCTTTATGTGTGTTTGTAGCCTTTTTGGGCTGTAATATTCATAGAAGTGAGTAGACTGACAGTCCTCACAGTATCTAGTATTGTCATAATATTGGGAAGTGTCCTAGTTAGTTTACATCTTGTGAAAAAGAAGAACACTTAGACGTGCCTAGTAAAAAGAGTACTTCTTACAAAAATATATACTTAAGTGTGAACTGAATGTAATGTTTTTGAACACTTAATTGAATGATAATTGCAATTAACTCAACATGTATTATACATTACATTTGTGTTAAATGGAATTAGCAAAAGCTTACACTCTAAAAAATGCTGGGTTGTTTCAACCCAACTTTGGGTCAGATATGGACTAACCCAACTGTTGGGTTAAAAATTTAATGTAAAAATGTAACCCAACGGTTGGGTTAGTCCATATTTGACCCAAAGTTGAGTTGAAACAACCCAGCATTTTTAGAGTGTACAGTGCTTTTTTGACCCACTTAAAAACATCTTTTTATGTAATTTCATAATTACCTGTGTTGGGGGTGATGCATTATTGCAACTCCAGTTAACCTCCTGGGGTCGAGGTGGCGCCGGCGGCACCACTTGCAGATTTGAATGATAACAGTGAAAAGAACTTAAAATGCTCCTTCATACTTGACCGTACATATAAGAGTAAGAGTATAATAAGAGTATTCAGATTACTTTTTTTTTTCAAGTAACTAGTAAAGTAACACATTACTTTTTCATTTACAATAAAATATCGGAGTTACTAATTTTATTTATTTATTTATTATCCATTACCAAAAAATATTTGTAAAAGTTTTAGGTTTAGTTTTAATAGTTAACAGTAACAACACTGCTTAACATGCACAATTTGCATTAGCATGTATCTAGCTAAATTTGTACTTTAAGATTCCTTATTTCAATTTTATGTCCAGGCATTTAAAAACTGCCATGAAAGCATTGGCCTCACAATCTGTGTCGCTTTTATACACTAAAGTTGTTGAAAATAAATTGTCACAAACTCCTCTATAGTTCAAGGGGTTGTGGGTAATATTAACTAGAAACGCTTGCATAATATGCAGAAATCCACCTGATACTACAATATGCAATAATATATGCAATAATACACACGCACACATGTGATATGTGATTCAGGACACAGTAATTCTAATCTTGTTTACTATGTAGGGTGGTTAGTATGTAAATTGGGACACAGTCCTGACTAGCAGCCCTCTGGGAAACACTGGTGTAGGAGCCCTGAATCCAAACATGAACGCCACTCTTCACTATCAGTCCATCTTCATCTTCTCTCCCTGTGATTCGCAGAGATAGAGGGAGGGAGACAGGAAATGAACAAGCGCAGGGTGAATTGCCCGCTGGCGTCTGGCTGTGATGCAGCAGATGTTGAGCGCTGCGGTTCTGGCATGCGTGCTGGACTGAGCTGAGCTTGTGTTACAGGCTAAATACAGCAGATCTGTGGGAGCCTTCAGCATTTATCAGTACAAACACCAAAGGCTTGCTCTCTGCTCGGGACTTCACCTGGAAGCTGATGCACTCTCTCGTTTCGTCCCATTTGCAGTGAGGTTATTGACCCTCGTTGAGCCTGTTTAATCTGTCAGAGCTCTCTCAGATTGGCTTCAACACGTCTGTGCCAGCTGAGAGATTTATTTGCTCTGGGCACTTTACCCACTTTACCCTTCTAGATTTATGAAAAACGGTGTTGTCTTTATATCAAATTCAAGTTTTATTCAGTGACAGGTGCACTGCTGAAATAAAATAATGCATCTAATGCTGTTTATACTCAAGGTTCATTCTGCTCAAGCGACTGTAGCGGTGAATAGCTCACATTTAGTGTTTTTATAGGCTTTTTTAAAACACATCAGTAAAAATGTAATGTAAAATCATATTTTATGCCTCCTACAACTCACGTTTTTTCTGTTTTAAGGTCTATCCCCAGCTTTTTCCAACTCCTTTCTTGTTGAATTTAAATGCTTGATGTTGTGTTCCTTGGTTATATGGTAACTCTATTACCATATTAACTACCTTTTATTAATATTTTTTTATAATAATGATTTATTATATACAGCCATCATAAAGACATTCTTTCTGTAAGTGAACACTGCAAGGACACATAAATGTCTCCATTTGTCTTTTAATAATAATAATAATAATTATTATTTATTTATATTTATTTATTTATGTATGTTGGTTGGTCAAACAGGGATGATTTAAAAAAATTCTCAGGAAAAAGTTATTTTGTCCCATTTTTACAGTGTTTTGATTATTTAATGGATAAAAAGGCAAATATGATTTTTTTTTTCTGCTATGTGGATGTGGGATGTTTCTGTTCTCTCACTGGAGCTTCACTCATTTAAAGAGTCTTCTTCCTCCTTCCATTAGTCCATTTGTCTTTTTTGTTATGATAATCTTAAAATAGTACTTTAAGAGGTCTAAGACCACACCGTCCTCTCTCATTTGTCTTTTCCTCCTGCTTTCTCTCTCAAGCCCTCATAAATTAATGCATTGCGGAGAACATTTTCCTAATTTCTTCCTCAAGCTGTAATTTTCTGTACTGCCTTACATTGCTTGATTTTTTTAAGCTTTAAGACTTTGGCACAGTCATATAGACAGCATTTTTTATTATCTTTCTCTCACATAATCCAAAAAAAACCCAAAACCTCAACAACAGAAAAAGCCCTGAAAGTAGACCGTGCCACATACGTGATTAATTAGCGCGGGGCTATTAGTGTTCCATCCCTCTAATTACTTGATTGTAAGCCGTTAACAGCTGAATGTCCTAATGGCCGAAAGTTTGATTGTAGTAATTATCCTGTAGGGGGCATCAGGTGGGGTTTTGATAGCCTCACAGGCCTGTTATTGACTGGCTTCACTTCTGCCGGCTGTGGCCGTACGTCTTGGAGCAGTTATCCCAGCACCGTGCCACATACGTGATTAATTAGCGCGGGGCTATTAGTGTTCCATCCCTCTAATTACTTGATTGTAAGCCGTTAACAGCTGAATGTCCTAATGGCTGAAAGTTTGATTGTAGTAATTATCCTGTAGGGGGCATCAGGTGGGCTTTTGATAGCCTCACAGGCCTGTTATTGACTGGCTTCACTTCTGCCGGCTGTGGCCGTATGTCTTGGAGCAGTTATCCCAGCACCATAACAAACATAAACCATTTAGAGAACAACACAGCTACTGACCCCAGACCAGCAACACCGGCTCATGCTGCGGCAGGCTTGTGTTCTTTGGAATATGGGAGTTTCAATACAAGTTAAGCTCAATCAAGGGCATTTGTGGCATAATGTTCATTATCTATATAAACGTAATAGATATATAGTTTATATTATATATAATCTATATTATATATAATATATCATTATTCTGAGAAACGCTGTAGTGGAAGTGGATCGGACCGAGCATCAAAACACACTTCTAGCCAATCACCAGTAAGGGGCGTATCCACTCATGATAGGGGAGTTGCCTGTGCTGCATAGCATGTTTGTGAATTTGGGGGCGGAGCTATGAAGATAGAGGTGTGATCCTTTTGGGTAGGGGCGTGTACGTTTTGGTGATTTCAAATATAAACAGAGTTTCTCAAAAATCACTTACTGCACCTTTAACGTTTGCAAATTGGCCCCATTCACTTCTCTTGTGAAGATTCGATCACATTAGTAAAATTTTGGTGAAATTTCATGGGCAAATGTCCAGTAATGATTAATAGTGTACTGATGTATGAAGAGAAGTCACGGAAATCACCAAGCAGCTTTCTGTTAGTCAACACAGCCAACTTTAACCTGTTGCTGAATCCACGTTTTAAAATCTTTCACCCTCATGTGAAGTTCCAGATTTGCACCGATTTCTATTGAAATGAATGGATTTTGCCTGTGAAAATTCGCAGAATAACGTTAAATGTGACCGTTATTCTGTCCCTCACTTTTTGACTCCCTTTTTTATTTGTGTTTTGATGCCACAAGTGTTGTTTTATTGAGCATAACTTGCTTTGATGCTGGAATATTGGGTTTAACCTTTTGAAAAATTCCCTTTTTGTGCACAAACCATGAACAAGACATATCCCAGATATGATATAAGCGAACACAGACAGTCCTGAAGGCTACAAATGTGTCTCCAGATAAAAATACGTGTCCGGCCTATCAGTCTCTCTATCTCCCCCACTGCCTTTTCTTTTACCATTACAGACGTTGTTGGGATGATAAGGTCAACCTTACTGATCCCTCTGTGTCCCGACCATTACTCTTTCTCTCCGCTTCTCCTACATCTGCCTATTCGTATTCATTTGGCACTCCCAAAACGGTCATTTTGTGGACAGGGAGCAAATTGCTGTGCATACCCCATGTCTGAGCCTAACTACATTTTCCAGGATTTACTAATGTCCGTGGCGAGCTGTAAAGCTCAGTTTGCCTGATGCATGCGCACATCAAGACCCTTCAAAGCTGGGTTTGAAGGGAGTTGGCCTTCTTTTCAATGAGGAAAAGCAAATGTCTACAGCGTGCGTTCTGGAGGAGCTGGCATGACGACCCGAGCATGTCATGTTACTGCCCCGCTAGATTTGTAAAGCGCGTGCCTCTGAAACACACGGGTCTAAATTTGAAGTCACGCTGCGGTTGTGCCGCGCACAGAGATGGGTTTGAAACGTTTAATTAGGGTGGCCTGTGTTGCCATATGCTTGGGCTTTGCCTGTGTAATTTGTATTTGTGCGCACAGGCGGTCATGGAACACACTGTTTTTTTTCTCTATAACCTTTAAAGACATAAAAATATCCCGTCTGATGGATTCAGATTAGTTATTAGATACAGTAGACTTGAGCAGGACTGTAATTTTTCTGCGGACGATATGCAATCCGTGTCATATATAGAATTCACGAAATGTTTGCAACACTTTAGCTGTTTTTCAAAGAAATTAATACTTTTATTCAGCAAGGAAATTCATCAAGAGACATTTATAATGTTAAAAAAGTTTTCTATTTCAAATAAACGCTGTTCTTTTGAACTTTGTTCATCCGTGAAACCTGAAAAAATAAAATGTATCACAATTTCAGCATTTCTAATAATCAGGAATGTTTGTTGAGCAGCAAATCAGCATATTAGAATGATTTCTGAAGATCATGTGACACTGAAGACTGGAGTAATGATGCTGAAAATACAGCTGCGCATCACAGAAATAATATATATATATATATCACAATAAATATTAAAAAAAAAATACAAAAGAACATGAATTGCTAAAACAGACTAAAATGAAAACTGGAAAAGTTCTTTCCAACCATGAGATATTCTAAATCTTGAAAAAAAAAAAAATAATAATAAAAAAACAGAAACTGAAATAACATGAAAATAACAAAAGTACATAGCAAAATTACGAAAACTTAAACAAAAATGATTTGACACTGAAGACTGGAGTAATGATGCTGAAAATACAGCTGCGCATCACAGAAATAAATTACATTTTACAATATATTCGCATAGAAAACAGCTATTTGAAACCGTAATAATATTTCAGAATTTTTACTGTATTTTTTAATAAGCCTTGGTGAAAAACAATTGCACTGAACTCAACATTTTGAGCGGATATGAGTGTGCAAGATAAATAAAAAATCTAGTTTAAAACACTTTAAACTAGTTATTAGATATGTATTTTTATATTGATGTTGGGTTTATATGGTTATATGATATCTGAAACTAATACATTTGAGTACTAAAATTACTAAAACTGAAACTGAAATAAAAATAAACTAAATTTAAAAATACATCTAAAAAAATATATAAAAATGATCTAAATCTTGAAAAAAAAAAAAATAATAATAAAAAAACAGAAACTGAAATAACATGAAAATAACAAAAGTACATAGCAAAATTACGAAAACTTAAACAAAAATGATTTTTCAGGGGGGTTCACATTTAAATAAATTGAAATATATAAAACAAATAAACAATAAATAAATAAAAATATGTGCTGCAAAAAGTGACATTTTACAACCTAAACTAAACTTAAAAATGTGAAATTACATTCCCAGACGGTCATTGTTTGATCTATAGCCAGACTCTTTAGTTCATTTACACATGTATTGTTTGTTATTTTTGTGTTGTAGGTCCAGAGGGGCTGGGTTTTAGCATCACCTCCAGAGACGTCCCGATTGGCACTTCCGCCCCCATATATGTGAAGAACATCCTCCCGCGTGGAGCCGCCATCCAGGACGGCTATCTGAAAGCTGGAGACCGGCTGCTCGAGGTGAGAAAACCTGGAAGCGGTTGAGAGCGACGAGTGACATCACACGGCCCTCACTTCCTCTTCCTTACAGCTTCCTGAACTTTCAGCACCATATACAGCTTTTCTCATGCTTTTCTTATTTTAAAATCCAAAAAAAGTCCATTCTGCTTGGTCTATTGGAGGCAAGATGTCCATTGTTTTCCTCTCTCCCTTGTGAGAAGCACTTTCCTTTTTAGTTTGGGAGAGTAAATAACCTCAATAAAAGAGAATGGACAAAAAGAAGTTTAGCTGATGGCTGATTTACAGTGACAGCCAATCAACAATGGCTATTTCATTTAGAAATGGAGCAGGACACCTGCAGGCTCTCATGCCAGATGCTACCGCGGAGCAAGAACGTCATCCATTTGGCTTAACAAACCCTGATTCATCGCTGTAATGGAGTCGAGGCCTTTCAGAGTGCTTTCGCATCATCCCGTGCCTTTATGTTGCCATAGAAATATCAGGACAGTACTTCCTGTTGTCATGGTCACAATAATGCGACTGCAGTTAATTGTAATGCTTGATTGGATGTAATTACATGGAATATAATTCAGGTTTTATTTGTTGCTTTATTAAACACTCTTTCAAATGTCTCACATCAGCATCCTGTAACGTCAAATTTGACAGCAGCACTTTTGCACAGGTCAAGCTTTTTAATATGATGCTCAAACCTGTTTAACCAATGATTATGTGTGTATATATTAATACTATATGTAGTATTTCTGATATTAGGAATATTATGTATTATATGTAAGTTAATTTTAGCTAAAAATAATTTTAAGACTTGTTCACATTGTTGAAAAAAGCTGAAATAAAACAAATTATAAATACTGGTTGAAAAACATAATATAGTTAACATAGCAACTAAATATTATAGTTTTTATTAATATTTTGAATTTGTTTTTATTTTTATATTTTCTGTTTTCTTTCTCATTTCGGTAATTTTTTTTTAGCAATTTTGTTGTTTTTATCATTTTTATTAGTTTTTGTTTTTTAAAATACGTCTATGTAGTTTTTATGAATTGTTTATATCAGTTTTACTTGGAGTTTAATTTTAGTAGATCAAGTTAATATTGCCTTGGCAACTACTGAAATTTTTAAAAATTTTTATTTAAAGTTGAATTTATTTCAAGTAATGATTTTTTTATGGTTTTAAATAATTAATTTAGTTTTAGTTAACTATAATAACTTATAGTTATTAATTATTATATTATTATAGTTATATAATAACTACATCAAAACGCAAGTAATTGATATAAATTAGTTGAAATTTCTAGAACTAAAACAGAATTAAAAATAAATTGAATCTAAAATACATTAAACAAATAATAAAAATGACAAAAGCAAATAACAAAGTTACTAAAACCTAATCTAAAATGAAAACTGAAAATTATAAAAAAGCTAAATAATAATGCTATAATGTTATGAAAATAGTACTAAAATAACATTTATAAATAAATATGTGTGTGTGTGCATTCTTATTATTTATTATTTTATATAATATAAAAATGTTTTTAAAAACGTTTGTGTTTGTGTTTAGTGCATGTGGTTTACAAAATGAAAAATATACATTGACGAAAACTGATTTGCTTCACTGTTAAGACAAAGGAGCAGCATTTTGCTGTCAGATCCTCATTTTTCTGATGATTTCTGTTTGTGTGGGTTTAGGTTAATGGAGTGGATCTGAATGGTAAGACTCAGGAGGAGGTTGTGGCTCTGTTGCGCTCGACTCCCATGGGAGGCACTGTAGGTCTTCTCATCGTCAGACAAGAGGACACTTTCCTGCCCCGCGAAGTGGTGAGTCACACGCTCGCACTCCCACACACCTAAATGTGCAACCATCTTAAAATGGCTTAACAATAGCCATAAATAGTCTTCTTGATATCACACAGAGTTCATATAGCACCATGGAATGGCCTCTTCAACCCTTTTCCTGCCTCTGGCCTATTTAGGTCACATGTGTGCCATAGAGGCAGCTGCCACTTGCCTTAACTCGTTTTGAAGTCATTATTATTTCCATAAAAGATAATTCAGGAGTGCAGATGAACTCCAGGCTGCCTTGGCATTTGTATGCAGATTTTTTTTTTCTTGGTCGACATTCCATAAAGATGCTTCTGTATTCAGCCAGTGCTGAAGGTTCCCATTGGCTGTCTCAGTGATATGTTGTGTACAGCATCAGTAAAATTCCTCCTTTGCACTCAGCAGTGTTGATGACAGGAAGTCTAAACCCTGATATATGAATGCTTCTAGCTATGCAAGCTTGATTTGTTGCAAAATGCGTCAGAAGTCATATTATGCACCACAAGCACACATTGCATTCATACGCTGACCGTTTTGAGTGCTAATGGTTTTCTTCTACAGTCAGTTGTAGCTCTTTTAGGTCAATTGCTGTCTGGTGGAGACAGTTTGAAGAGAATTAAGCTGAGCAAGATAGTCCAAGTTAGTTACTGTCTACATGTTTATAGCTAGTTAAAGCTAAATTGTTAGCCACTAGTTACCTGAATTTGAAGGTAGCTATGTCTCCTATCAAAATTGCAATACAGACCCAAACAATGTTGTTTGCTTTCAGCTTGACTCTGTCAACACAGGCTAATTGCAAAAACATGCCTCTACCTACATTTTTGCAAAATTCCAAAAACGTACCTATAGGCCAACATACAATTCACTGCCGTTTCCAGCTGAAATGAACACTAGAGGCAGTAAAACACCAGCAACTTTTATTATTTTTCATGCAAATTATGATTACAGCAGTAGATTATCAATTAATCATCATTTTCACCATAGCACATTGTTGGTGCACTAGTGTATTTTGATGTTTGCATCACATAACCAACTCCATATGTATGGCTTTTCTGATGTAGTAAACTTGCTCTGTAGCGCACCCGGTACAGCATTGCTCTTACGAGTTCCATAAAACACGAATCACGATAGGTCTTTAAGAGTCTTAAAGACTTGTAGAAACAAGCTAAAATGTCACTGTTGCTTCAGCAAATGCATTTTTATCTCACATTTGCTTTTGTTAACACTATTGCTTAGGTTTAGTGTAGGTGCTATGTTCTAGCGTCACTCACAGGACATTTCATTTCCGAAATGCCTCGATGGATACAAGTACCAACGTAATAAAACCTTGCCGGATTCATGTGTTTCTGTTTTAGATCAAATTTAGCATGCTTTTAGACTTTCCACTTGGAAAGTGTCACAAAACGTGCAAGAAGCAACATAGTTTTTTTTTTCAGAGAAGTCACCACAGGACTGGGTTGGACTATGTCTTCGTCCACCAATGGCAGAGAGTTTGGGAATCTGCTTTTCTCTCTCTCTCTCTTAAAAGGATTCAAAATACCATAGAGTTTCCACTTGGAAAGTGTCACAAAACGTGCAAGAAGCAACATAGTTTTTTTTTTTCAGAGAAGTCACCACAGGACTGGGTTTTCGTCCACCAATGGCAGAGTGTTTGGGAATCTGCTTTTCTCTCTCTCTCTCTTAAAATGATTCAAAATACCATAGAGTACACACCCAAACCTATCGAAGAGGCCAGCATGTTTTGATGTGTGCCATCTTCATAGAGGCTTGAAAAACACGTCCCCGGAAGAAAGTTAAAATACGGGCTGATTAATTTTGACCTTATTTAAGCTTGAGGTGATTGAGAGCTGGTGAAGATGAGGTTTGACTTCCTTTCTCTGGCTCCAGCAAGATTTGATTAAAGACACCATCAATGAAGACACAGTTTCACCAACTCTCCCGCTCCACCTCGTTTCTCATCAACTCCCCCTTAAAATGTGGAGTTTAAGACATCAGAACGACAGGGGTGGGAAGAGAGAAAGCGAGGGAAGAGATAAACTGTTGGACGCTTCATTACTCTTATTGTCACATTAACATTCAGGACTTCGGCTTTTCAATGCACCCCGTACAGGCATTAAAGGATCTCAATAATCCATACAAGTATGTTCATAAAAATCAGATTACAAACGCATCACTCTACTGCTGACAGTTATTGCAAATAAAGTGGAGAGAGAGAGGACAGTGGAGGGTTATTGATGCTATTTTGTAGGTCTCCATGAGGGAGAGAGAGCGTGGTGGTTTAATATGATGCTATGGGAACCTTGTCATGTGAGCCAATCACAGTGCCAGACTATTAACGCATCATCAAGGAAGTTCTAAATCAAAAGACTGACACACTCTGCTACAGTGACAGGTTACAGTCTAATAAATCAACACAGCCAAGCATTTAGTCTGTGCTTTATGATATTCGAATGCACAACGCAATTAACCTCAGATTATTATAATGACATCAGGAGAGAAAGTAACAGATCGGAGAAAGAACAGAACCGCTAATGTGCTGAGGGACCTTATTTATTTATTTTCATTTATCTGCACGCATACGATTAGCCTCCGAGGTGTTGAGGGAATTTTAGACATTTTACGAAAGCGTGAGCATCAAATGCGGGCAGTGACTTATTGATAGCGGCGTCAGCTTTAACCTTTGCTCACAGCCGAAGTCTGGTCCTGAGGGAACCGCAGAAAAATGAGCTTTGATGCCCCCGGCCGGCCCTCGCCCTTTAGAGAAAAAGAGAAAGAGAAGCGATAGAAGGAGTCTGCACCATGGGCATGTTCGGTGAACCCCAAAGAAGCTGTTGTGCCGGAATCGATGAAGTGCTGTCCTTGGAGTGTTCTGGAGTGTGGCTGAGGGGCTGGTGTTAGTTGTGTGCAATTATAGGTCATGTGGCACTCAAAGTGCAGTGTGTCATGGTCAGTGTCATATACTCATGAGATTACTGCTCTTTAAACAACTGATTTGTTGCTTGGTTTGCTACTCCTGACAGGTAGATTGAGACTCGCTGACAAATTTGACCCATTCTGGGTCAGTCCTTGCTGAACAGACTACAACCCTTCCTTTCCCACTGAATGTGACATACCTCGACTGATACCAAGTTTTGCTCTCATCCGGTGGTGTCAGTGTGGTCATTTCGATACATCACTTAAATTGAAGTGTCCCCAACTAAGCAAGCCAAAAGGTGACAGTGGCAAGGAACCCACACTCCATCAGAAATGGAGAAAAAAACTTGGCAGAAGACAGGCTCAGATGCTCCTCTGGCCTAATGGGGAACCAGTTCTCCTTACTTCTGGCTCAGATGGGGGACCAGTTCTCCTGTGGTCTTTGCTTAGGGTCTGGTTTCTTCTTACACCAATTACACTATTTCGATTTTGAGCACCTAACCCAACCGCTACCCCTGATCCTTACATTTGTCAATATCAAACAAAGGATATAACAGACATATGCAACTATAGTCACAATTAAAAAAAAAAAAAGACAAACATTCCAAGTCTTCTGAAGCTAAATTATTAATTTGCATAAGGAACAGACCCAAAAGTGATCACCGCCTCAAGCCATAACGTTCAAATCATAAACACATTACAAATTGCCACATGAAAGAAGCGTTATGTTAGAGTTGATTGTTGTGTGCTTTGTGACTGATTGCATCATGTTAATGTTAAGATTTATCTTTTGAATGAGATGTGACTTTGTTAATGGAGCGGGAATATTTTCAGCGATTAACGCATGAAGTTTCACTCTGTTCCTCACAAAAAGATATTGTATGACTCCAGAGGACTTGGGATATAACACGGGCTGATTGTAATGCTTATACTGTTTTCTGGTCAGTTTTTGCCCTAAATACCTGTGACTGTACTTTTGTCTGACTGTTACGTGTTTTATATTGTTGAGAAATTGTTTAGGGAAGGGTTGTGGTTAGGTGCTCACTTTTACAAATGCATGCAAAGAATTAAGGGATCTGACGCACAAGGCAAACAATTGAAGTAATGGAGTAACTTGCACATTGAAAAAAATTTGCCCAGTGCGTTAAAAACTGACGCCAAGGGGTCCTGACCAAGAGTCAATATGTGACGAGTTGGGAGTGAGAACATGTTGGTAAATCTAGCATTAAGTTCATCTTTGGAAGTGGTCCATTGAAGAAGTCTGCAAACTTGTAAATAGGGCTTTGTTTTCTGCAGTTCAGTAAAATCCTGTATACACAAATGCTCAGGATTTGTGTAAAGCTAATCAGATTGGATTTTGCAAGAGCTCCATTATGTGTGCCGCATGCATAAAATTGGCCTCAAACAGTCTGTTAGCGCTCTACGGCAGTGACGTCTGAGACTATGGAGCACCTTGCCATCTTAACATTTGCATCAGGTTTGTTTATTTCGGAAATTGAAAGAGAGCCTTGAATATAAACCAGTCATTTGTGTTTCAGAACTGAAAAAAAAAGGATGTCAGAGGAGCAGTGGATAGTCAGTGCGATTGATGCAGAGGGTGAAGGATTAGGAGAAATGATGAAAGAGGGAGGATCTGGGAGGAGAGGGAGGGAGCACGACTCAGCGGGAGACGGATAGGCCAGAAGATGGAGAGAGAGGGAAAGAATGAAAGATGTGATAGGCATCTCAGGGAGCCATCAAAAACTTCACTGTGGAGAAAAGAAGGGAAAAAAGAGAACTGACAACAGCGGCAAGGGAGAAAACGTGTTTTGACAGACATCCTGCACTTGATGAAATCTTACCTTGCCACTTCGATGAGACACACACTCACGAACACACTCCGAGGCCTGACAAACACCCTGCTGCTTAATTATTCATGTCAGAAAACGCAATTATCCGGCACACTAATGTGGCCAGTGGCGGCGTGAGAGCATTAGAACAACACAACTCACACACACAAGCAGTTCCATCGTGTAAACAAAAAGCCCACCGTGTTCTTCTGCCGGCTGTCTGGTCTGCACTGACCGCAATTTATCGTTCCTTTTGATCTCCCAGTGTGCACTGCTGAGAACGCTCAGAAGTTACGCGTGTTTGCGACCACTGCTAAGCCAGAGTGATAAGCGGAGATTGTACATCACCTCCTTCCCTCTGCAAAGTAAATAACTCATTGTGAAGACTTCAGCCAAGCCAGGCAAAGGGAACAAAGGAACGAGAGTAAATGGGAATTACCTCCAAAGCTTTGGCTGGAGATGAAACTGTGTTGATTGATATTAGCATGTTAACTGGTAGCGACAAGGAGTCTTGAGTGTGGATGGACTCATGGGGATGCTTTGTTTTGCTTTGCTTTCATTTGTTTTGTTTTGCCTTTTGTTTTGTTTAAATTTGCCTTGCTTTTGATTTTTGGGCTTTGCTTTGCTTTGTTTCGCTTTGCATTTGCTTTCGTTTTCGCTTTCGCTTAGCTTTTGTTCTTTTGCTTTGTTTTGCTTTGCTTTTGCTTTTGCTTTTGCTTTTGTTTATTGTTTTTTGCTTTCTGCTTTTCGCTTTTTGCTTTTTGGGCTTTGCTTTTGCTTTGTTTAGCTTTGCTTTTTCTTTTTCTACATTGATCAATGTAGCCAATCACCGTTTTGAAAAAAATGTAGTTTTGCACATCCCTGCTAGATGGAACATGACTAATGGGGAGAAATGGAACAGAACGATTCTTGAGACATTTGAACCTTTTTGTGAATTTGACACAATGTCTTAATTCACTATGGCATTATTGTGCATAGATTGGCAATATAAAATGGTGCAAATGGTGCATCCATGGCTCACCCCAAATACTTAAGGTTGATTTATATGTACTTGAGCGCTCGAGCAGCCCAAATTACCAAAATGCACAGTCCTAGTCTTGACTGCAGTTGAGCCTTTAATGGCAAACTTGACAGATCAGAATGAAATCTTTGAGCAGTTTTGAGTAGGTTTGTTTGTACTCTTGAAACTGTTTCGTATGCATCATTTTCTGGCTCAACTTCCTTGAAAATAACCCTATGAATGACGATGAGCTTTTTCTATTCATGTTCAAATAATACGCCCATCTGTAGTCAATTGGAGCTCTCTCCAAATTGAAGTTGATGATCACGACTGTTGCCTTGTTCAAACATACAATAACTGCAACTCGTCAATGCTCTTGGCTGCGCCAATCCAATCCAAATCCCCCAGAACGGTCCAGATGACAGGGTGTATGGGAACCTCGTCACAGAACAGTAATTAAACACTACATTAAATTCCTCTTCATGACCAGTTCAGACTTCTCGTGGATCCATTAGAGGCTGAATCTGCCAAGCTAAGAGAATCTTAATTGCGCAATTAATTTGAACGCTGATGTCTACTGACAGTTGGATTTATGGTGTCTATTGAGGCCAGATCCAGACAAATGTATGACAGGTTCTATTTTAATACGTCTGATGAGTTGGCTTGATATCCCGCTAGTGACACCCGTTTCACCAGTCATCAGAAAATCTGTTGTTTTTTTTCTGAACTTGTTCAGAAAGATGCAAGTTATTGTTTTTGAGTTATTGTTGCTCATTTCCTGTTTTGTTCCAGTTTCTCTCACTTCACTGTGAGGAGCGTTTCTATTTTTAAATGTTCTTTGGAAGGATTCTGTGAATGTTAAATTGTTAGGAAACGACAACAGCAATCCAACTTTTGTTTTTCCCAAATGGTCGCAATTATTCACAGCAGATCATATCATCGTTTCTCAGAATCACTTTGTACGCTCACACTTGCACACTCGTCTTTTCTAGTGTCAACAGAAAGGTCAGGTTTCGACATTTATTTCCCCATGAAGCCATTTTTGCTTTAAATCTGTTCACTGGATGTGGGAAACTTTAGAAACTCAGAGTGGGAAGAAATCAAATCAACATGTTACCTGAACACTGGAGACTAGACTTGAGTTGTTAAATTAGAGATTGCTGGATGTGTTGATGGGAATGGTTGAGAGAGCTCTTTTGTAAGCTCTGGGAAATAGGAAGCATGTTTGTTCGTGCTCAACAAGTGCCTCTGATTGCCCGAGAGCTGTAGCCATCATTCACAGGTAGCCTTAAAACACAGACAGCATTGGTGTGTTCACAATGGCATACTACCTACTGTTTTTGAAAGGACGTAGCATGCAGTATACATATATCTGTATGTTTAGTTTGTTTTCAGAATTTGCAGTGTAAGGATCTGTTCACACAGGGCATTTTTGTGTCCATCTACACTATTTTTTCATTGTTGGTCTGATTGTTTTGTTGCAAACCTAGGCAGAATTGTGGATATAAAATACACTGCAAAAGCTTTCATTTAAAGCAATAGTTCTCTCTCTCTCTCTATCTCACACACACACATGCACAAAAACACAAATAAAACAAACAAACAAAAAAAATTGCTGAAAATGTATTCACCCTCAGGTCATCCAAAATGTAGATGAGTTTGTTTCTTCATCAGATTTGGAGAAATGTAGCATTGCATCACTGTCTCAGCAATGGATGCTCTGCAGTGAATGGGTGCCGTCAGAATGAGAGTCCAAACAGCTGA
Organism: Sinocyclocheilus anshuiensis; assembly: GCF_001515605.1. Classification (NCBI taxonomy): domain Eukaryota; kingdom Metazoa; phylum Chordata; class Actinopteri; order Cypriniformes; family Cyprinidae; genus Sinocyclocheilus; species Sinocyclocheilus anshuiensis. Next base: position 216,926 of record NW_015542390.1, on the reverse strand, counting down.
TAAAAACATCACAATAATCCACAAGTAATTCACACCACTCCAGTCCATCAGTTGAAGCCAAAAGCTGAAACAAATCCATCATTAAGACATTTTTAACTTCAAGCCAAGCTCATTCTGATGGCACCCATTCACTGCAGAGGATCCATTGGTGAGCAAGTGATGGAATGCTTCCTTTAAATTAAAGTTATTGCAGTGTATGTTATATCCACAGTTCTGCCCAGGTTTGTAATAATTGCCAGAGCTGTGATTTTAAACCTGACGGACTGTTTCGTAGATGGATGTGTTGATTGCAGACAGGTGTTGTTCTGTGCTGATTGCTGATGAGACGCCCCTGAAGCACAAATGACACTCTTATGTGAGTTTCGTGTGTCATATGATGTCCAGATCTGTTGTGTTACCATCCCGTTTTACTGTTTCCATAGCAACGGCTAGTGGAGGAAGTGAGCTTGGGCAGAAGGGGAATCCCGCTTGATTAAGATAATTAGCCTCTTTCTTATTTAATAGGTGTGTCTTTGTGGTTTTGTCCCAAATTACAGCCCGTTGGTTTCATCTGTCATAACCCTGACCACATCTCGTCAGTCTCCACACCACAGTCAGATCCTTAGGGAATTATTAAAAATACAACCAAACGTTCAATCAAAATGTCTGATGGCCACATTTCATTTGTGTTCGGTCTCTAAAAGTGTCTTTGATATAATTATCTTTTGTCAAAGTTATGTTATGCCTTTAAGCCATTGTCAGAGTCGCAGTGAGGTAACTTCTGCTCACGAGGTGTCGACGCGAGACCTGCGGTCCTGTTGCTGTCCTTGCTGGCAGCTGTTAGCCAGAGTGTTTCATCTGAGATGTCGTGACGGCAAAATGGGCTCTGTACCAGGGGATCGGAGCCGTTTCTGAGCCAAGATAGCTATCAGGATCTATTTGTAACTTGGCAGTCTCTCTGGGTTTTTTAACGGCGAATGAATTATCACATTCACTAGGACCTTGGCTCTCTCACCTGCCGAGAAAAAAGTAGTACTGTAAGACCCTTAAATCAGTGACTGTTATTATTCATTCAGAAAAGAATAGAAAAGAAAAGAAAAAAAAAAGAAAAACTTCTGAAGTCTTTGAAAGTTCGGAACAAGTTTTGTATAATATCTGAATTTATTCAGAATGATTTAGGTAAGATACTTAGGTTTTGGATACTTAGGATACATATTTAGGTTTGACACAAAAGTGACTCGTTATTTCATGAATTTGCACCAATATTCTTTTTTTTTTTTCAGATGCTTTTTCAGGTTTTTAGAGCATAAATTATATTTCTTTCTTTCTTTCTTTCTTTCTTTCTTTCTTTCTTTCTTTCTTTCTTTCTTTCTTTCATTGTTTGTTCAATTTATCAGTTTTGTTTGCTTGTTCTTTAGTCATTAGGAAGTTTGTTTGTTTGTTTGATTTATTGTTTTTACTACTTGTTTACTCTTTTGGTTTCTTTGTTCATTAATGTATGCTTTCCTTTGTTAGTCTAATTTCTTTATTTTATAAGTTTTCTTCTTTCATTTATAAGATATTTTGTTTGATCTTTGTTAGTTTAATTTCTTTTTTCTTTTCTTTTCTTTTTTTTCTCACTTGTGTCTGTCTGTGTCCATTATCGTTATTTATTTATTTTTCTTTCTTTCGTTTTCATTAATTTATGCATTCCTTTGTAAGTCTTTTTTTTTCTTTATTCCAAAAGTTAGTTTTTTTTCCCTTTTGTAAAATATTTTGTTTTGTTAGTTTCTTTCATTTTTTGTTTTCTCTCTCACTTCTGTCTGTCCATTTTTTTCTTGTTTTTTTTCTACCTCTCTTCTTCCTCCTTTCTCCCTCAAAACAATTTTTTTCCTTTTTTTTTTGTCTGTTTTAGCTTGCTAGCTAATTAGTGGTGCATTAAAAAGTAAATGAAAAGTATAAAAAGTTCTGCATGGAGCTGACTACAGCACTATAGTGAATTGACATAAATTTAGGCATGCTTTAAAGTCTGAAACTACAATCAGAATTCAAAATGGATTCATATGTCTTAAAGGTATCTGCATAAACGCTGTTTTTAACACAGCAGGTCAGAAAACCTCCAAAGCTGCAAAGGCGACATCCATTAACCGCTCATCCTAATCTCCTCTTCATCCAGAGCCCATATTTTTTTAGGATAGTCAAGCATGGAGAGTCACTCTCTCTTTTTAAGCACTACGCCTGGCATCCCTACTGTGAAAATTACCTCACCCGTTTCCATTAGCCGAACTGGCACACTTAAGTTCAATTGCTTGTTCGAACCCTTTTTACTCCCTTGAAATCATTCCCTTGTTTTTTCCCTTTCTTTCTCTTTTCCCCCGCAGCTTGCAGATGAGAAGCCATTCCCTTCACAAGCACTTTTATGGGCCGCATTAAAAACGTGTCAGTTTGCGCGGCTGCAAATTGGGAAAGCCAAGCACTTCCATAATTAAACCTAATGTCGCAAATTGCATTGGAAGACAATAGCATTCTGCTAGCATTTTTTTCTTTTCGTTTCACAAAACAGTTTTGAGCTGCCACCTGTTTTTGTTTAGCACTTTTTCTCTCAGCTGTGACAGCAATTAGCCTAGCTGTTCATATGGAGCGGCCGCTGTACAGCGCTGATAAACAAGCTCGTTTAGAGCAGTTTTGGGACAGGCAGAGCTTGCTGAGAGCATGTGGTGTAGTCAAGCACAGTTAGGTCTCAACCGCGATGTCGTGCTTGTAGCAGATACGCGTTTATGTGTACAACAAAATGCTGGTAATGATCAAATATTGGCTCATTATAAAACATAACATCCTCTGTAGGCATATTGTCAGCTTATTAAGTATAATCAAAATAAGATAAGCGCACTGAAGGCAGTGTTGTAGGGCTGATCGATGCATCGTATTTTAATCGTTGACATGATTTTTGCTGATCTTGATTTAATAAGCATAATCATCTACGATATTTGCCTGCTGGTTATTTATAATGAAAAATATTTATTTTAATGTGGCATCTTGCATTGGTAACAAGCCTCCACAAGCTTTCTTGGTTGCGGTTGCCAGATTTCAAGAGCTCAAATCCCCCAATCAAGGCTTTTTTAATAAATCAGTACAGTTTCTGATCAGTGGTTTACTTAATCTTCCCAACCTGGCAACCATGCACAGGCACTCTCTCTGCAATACGCAGGGTTGCCAGGTCCCAGAAAAATCCCAGAAAACCCCGCCAAAAAGAATAAAAACTAGCCCAATCTTCTCCCTGCCTGATCACAGTCGACAGCTGCGGGATTCCCATAAACGGCCTTAAAATAAACATTTTGATTTTATGTATTGTATGCTTTGAATCTTATTTTGATTACTGTAACTAGACATGCTTATTCAATTATTTAATCTGTATTTTATTCCTCTTCAGTTACTTTATTTTTTGTTAATTTTAATTCTTCTTTTACTGTCTTTGATTTTAATTTTCAGGACTTTGCATGATATATTGTTTAAAATATAACCTGCAAATGTAAATAACATTCTCACAATGTGTTAAACTGATATACAGTAGCATCCATAAAAGCCAATTTGAGTCAATTTTTATAGCATTTTTCACAATATACACCAAAGCAGCTTTACAGAAAATCATGATGCTTTGTTTATAATTTATTTATACCTTAAATGGGGTCATATGATGCGATTGCAAATTTTTTTGGTTACAAGCTCTTGGTGCATGAAGAAGATCTGTAAAGTTGCAAAGACTAAAGTCTCAAATCCAAAGAGATATTCTTTATAAAAGTTAAGAGTCGACCACGCCTACCTAAAATGGCTCGTTCTAACACGCCCCCACATGTCTACGTCACTATGTGGGAAGATTTGCATAACGCCGCCCAAATGTTCACGCAAAGAAAGAAGGCGTAACTTTTATTCTCGCTGTAGTATTGTTGCTGCCGCCATGTCATGAAGATGCTGTGTGTTTCCTTTAATGCAAGATTTGCTCAAAAACAGTTATCTTTCACATCGTCGATTACACTTTTGTTTTTGAACAATTCACTGCGACTAAATCTGTAAGCAAACCATGCGAGTTGACATTCTTTTTATTTGTGCTTATGTGAAAGTGCAGTAATTCTGATCAAATGTAAAACAAAACAAATTAAAATGACAATAACCGTCTTTTTTTTTGTTGAGCAAAATAATCATGATCAACTGTTTAACCATTATCGTGCAGCCCTGCAATGCTGCTAACATTTCTTGGTTTCTTCTTTTGACCTAGTATTGGGAATTTGGTTGCTTGTAAATATATGTATGAATGAGGTGTTTGACTTCACTTCTCCAGCTCCTCGAGTCACCTTGGCTTTAGGTGCTGAGCTGTGACAGTTCTTTCGCTCCTCTCTTCCTCTCGAAGCTTTGAATGTCTCATCTAATCTCCTTCTCTCTCTCTTTCTCGGGTCTTCAGGTCTAATTGTACCTGAAAGTCTTGAATGTGCATTAGTCAGAGGTGTTTAATATGCAGTCTTTATCAGAAGGTGGCGGGCCAAAGAAACAGTGGTGAGAAATTTCATGTTTCTATACTTATCATGCACAGGCCTTCTTTGCAATTACATACTTGACTGATTTCTTTTAGCCTCTTAAATTCATTTCCAGTGACCTTTATGTCGTTGCCCCGTTCGGGCGAGAAAGTTTCAGCCATGCTAAATGTTTCAAACCTCGGCAGCAGTTTGAAGCTAGAGAGCAACATTTATATTTTTATTTCTCTGTTTTACTTTCTTCATCTATTCCCTCCATTACATTGTTTATTCTTTCTTAAGTTTGGTCATTATTTATTTATATATTTTTAAGCTTGATGTTGTTGTTTTGTTTGTTTTTCCTCTCATGTGTTTGTTTTTTTCCTGCATTCACTGATTTGTTTGTTCATTTCTTTTTGTTAGATGTTTATTTGTCTGTTTTTCTTTTGTTTTTGGTTTGTTTGTTCAATAATCCTTTCTTTAGTTTGTCTGTTAAATTGTTTGTTTATTCTTTTCCATTTTTGTACTTGCTTTGTCTTTTGTTTGTCCTTCAGCTTGTTTGTTTTATCTTCACTGATTTCCTTTTGTTAGTTGTTTATTTTGAGGGTGTTTTTCCTTTGATTTTGGTTTCTATATTTGTCTGTTCATTGTTCTTTCTTTTTCTTTTGAATGATTTTTGATACATTTTTACTTTTGTTCTGATTCTTTAATTCGATTGTTCATAATTTTTTTTGTTTGTTTCTGTCTCTTTTGTCTGTCTGTATATCTTTATTTCTTAGGGAGCAAAATTAATATTTTAATTTCTTTCTTTCCCTTCCTTCTCTCTTCCCTCTACACTGTAAAAAAAGTCCCGTAAAAAATGGTAAATGACTGGCAGCTACGGCTGCCAGACAAAAACCGTAAAATTAAAGTAAAATATCATAATTGAAACAAGGAAAAATCTGTAAAATATTTTATTTTCTGTAAAACCTTTAATGAAAATTTCTGTAAAATTATTGTTTTTGCACTGTATTTCAATTAAGATATTTTACCTTAATTTTACGGTTCTTGTTTGGCAGCCGTAGCTGCTAGTCATTTACCATTTTTTTTACAGGACTTTTTTTTTTTTACAGTGTATTATGTTGTTGATTCTTTCTTCATTTTTTCTTTAAATTGTTTGTTTGTTCTTTTTTGTTTGTTTTTGTTACTTGGTTAGTCTTTTGATTGTTTTTCCTCCGGTTCATTTGTTTGTTTATTTGTTTTTCTTTGTCTACTGATTTGTTTGTTCATTCCTTCTTTTCGTTAGTTTTTGTTTTTGAGGGTGTTTGTTTTTTTTTGGTTTGTTTTTTGTTTTGTTTATCAATCTATTCTCTCTTTTGAAAGTGTGTTTATTTCATAAAGTAGGTTATTTTTTTTATTTTGTTAGAACTTTTGTTTGTTCTTTGTTTCTTTCATTCATTCGTTAATAACTTTTGGTTTGTTTTTCCTTTGCTTTTCTTTCTTTCTTTCTTTCTGGATAATCTGTCTGTATGTCCCAGTGGAGTAGTGAGAGTGAATGCTAGACATCTGCTTTTCTCTGTGTGTGTGTTCAGACGTTGTCTTATCTCTCATGGGCTCTTCTCTTCATTGTCTGTTCACTGAGAGTATAATTCAAGCTCTGGAAACAAAAGCATGTAATGAATGCACACCATCCATTCTGCTTATGAATGAATTAATTACTCCCGAGCACAATGGACCAGGTTGAGCTGGATGCGCCCTTTATAAAGTCATGCACTTTTCCTCTGTCAGTGTGTGAAAGAAATGTGCAGTGTTATGAAGGCTTGTGAAAATGAACCTGCTGTTTATAACACAATTTCAGACCTTCAAACAAACTGTTGCATGTTATAAAAAATGTATAGTGACTTTGGGGTAAGGTACTTTAAGCTGTTTCTTTACAATACATCAGACGCATAGCTTGGGGATCCTTGGACCTCTGTGTGGCTGAGAGATTCAGTTTTTAAAGTGTACTAAAATATGTGTATACAAGTCACATGCAAGTAAAACTGTCCTCCTATTGGCCAGAGTGCACTATATGTGATAAGTATGAACAATATATGAACTGCGATAAGTAATGCGCTCACCTGCTTTTTACATAACACATTTCTTATTTTGAATTGTGATACAGCTTGGTTCATTGGTCCAATGGGTCAGATTACTTTCTCACCACAATTGAATGGCAAGAATTAGTTTTCAGTCAGGCCGAGTTCACCTCGTTCTGGAGATCTCTGACCGATTACTCTGGTGCAGATCCAGGCATGATTGCTGTGTTCATATTTGCATATAAGCCAACCTGAGGGAGAAAGCATGCCAGGTTTAGAAACAAACGCTCTAAAAGTATTATGAATTGAGTTTGCCTCACATATGTATGCTACTGACATAAATGATAACTCCATTCATGCAGTTAATTCATGTATATATTTTACGAACAGATTAATTTAATTCATTAATTTGTTCATTAATTGTTTCTGTTTTTGTTTTGAATGTTATTTTTATACTTATTGCTAGTTTTATAAATATTTAATTGATTGGCATTTTGTTCTTTCTCTCTTCTGTTCATGTGTTTGTTCATTTACTTTTGTTTTTTTAGCTTTTATTTGCTTTGTTTTTGTGCTTTGATGTGTTTTTTTTGTTTTGCTTTTCTTTGCTTTTTTGTTTTGCTTTGCTTTTGCTTTTTTGTTTTGTTTTGCTTTGCTTTTTTTGTTTTGCTTTGCTTTTGCTTTTTTGTTTTGGTTTGCTTTTGCTTTTTTGTTTTGGTTTGCTTTTGCTTTGCTTTTTTGTTTTGTTTTGCTTTTGCTTTTGCTTTTGCTTTTTTGTTT
>NW_015542390.1:195191-209451 GCF_001515605.1 Sinocyclocheilus anshuiensis | reverse complement strand
TTTTGTTTTGCTTTGCTTTTGCTTTTTTGTTTTGCTTTGCTTTGCTTTTGCTTTTTTGTTTTGTTTTGCTTTGCTTTACTTTTGCTTTTTTGTTTTGTTTTGCTTTGCTTTGCTTTTTTTGTTTTGTTTTGCTTTGCTTTTGCTTTTTTGGCCAGATAAGCAGCGCTCACATTTCTTAAGAAAATATTAAAATGTTTTTTACAATTGTATGAGTTTAATAAATTATTAGTTTGGTTGTGTTTGCTGTTTGGTTTTGACAAAGTTGATAAATAACTGAATTAGATAACTTCAGACGTTCTCTTGTCAGTTTCTCTCTGATTGATTGATTGATTGATTGATTGATTGTTTGATTATTTTGAGTAACACAGTGTTGTAATTTCCCCAAGCATTAGTACAGTCTCTGATTATTATATATCTGAGCTCCTCTAAATAACTCGCCCAGCAAAATAAAGGCGTAATTGATGAGGCTTGACATGTTATTTCTCAGTTGTCACAGAACAACTGGCAAAAACTGTGTTGTCTGTCAAAGGCGAGAATTGGAGTAAAACTACAATGTTTCTTCATGTTTGTATCCATAATGCATATCAGTTCTGGCTGCCGGCCCTCTCTAGCGGCAAGAGAGCGAGCCGATGAGAGGCACTTCACTGTGTCAGTCTGAAAGACTGTGGTCCTTTTGAGTACTTGTTGACGGCGTGACAGGAACTAAATGACTGGGTGAAAATCACACTTGTGAACGCTGTGTTAGCGCCTGCGGATGACACCGCCGCATGTGTTCTTCCTGCTGCCTTCACCTGGATGCTGGTTCTTAAACCTGAGAGCTGCTATTGTCTGCTGAGAGCCACCTGGGTTGCCATGGCAACCGCTCAGGCATGGGATGATTGCTTGGCTGAATCTCTATAACTCGTCTCCAGCCTCTTTGCTCTCAGCAGCTGGATTAAAGCCAAGCACCTGGCATTCTTCAGCTGTGTGTGTGTGCTAAACCTTTCTTAAAACATATTACTTTTGGTTTAAATGTATAAAAATGCTACACAGAGTGGATTTTCTCCAATGAATCCCTTTTAATGACTTAAAAAAAGCTAGTTTTGGAACATGTTAGCTGGTTTGTTGCTGGTCTAAAGTGGTCAGCTGTGACCAAGATGATCTACTAGGTTGAAACTTGGTCCACTTGCTGATAGACCAGCTAGAAACGATGGCAGTGTCCAAATATCATATATAGTGATATGGAAATGTATTTCTGGATTTGATCCCAATCCAGTGCATATATATCATAGGTTTGATTCTGCACTGTGATTAGATTTTCCCTGTGAACAACAGGAGAGCATCCACTCAGCGGGTGCTAACACAGATCTCCATAGTAACCATTGTAAACATCCTGTTTAATGAGTCATGTGATCCCACTGTGTTAATCTCTCCCCACCTCTGTATAATTAAACTGTAAGGACATACTGTGTTTATTGTGTTCATATTATTATTAAACTCATTTTGTTAATCTTGAATAGCATTTTATTAATGTGTCAGCTTTGAGTTTATGATGTTTATGATCATTAATGCTTCCCTTGGCAGTAAATATGCTGAAATAATTGTTTAAAAACAATAATATATAATTACTATGAGAATCCTTCTTTTATAAAGTGACAAAACAAAGTAAAAAAATAAAACTCTTTCTTTTTATTTAAAGGGGTCATATGATGGTTTTCATTTGGGCGGCATTATGCTAATATTTCCACATAGTGACCTAGATATGTGGGGGCGTGTTAGAACGAGCCGTTTTAGTGGGGTGTCGCAGAGTCTTAACTTTTTGAGACTTTAGTCTTTGCAACTTCAGGGATCTTATCTATGCACAATCAGCTTGTAACACTCCAAAGAGAAAGGAAAACTTGAAATCGCATCATATGACCCCTTTAAATTAATTTTATTTTCTTCTATTGTATATTTGATACCTATTTGTTACATGCTTTTGCTTCCTGTACTTGTGTTGTATATTAATACTGAGGTGTCATTTTATACACCACTAACGTCACAAAATGGATCTGCAAAAATAATGATCGTTTTCAAACAGGTATCCTCCAAACACTTTCCTATAGATGCTTGTTTCCACCACAGGATAAAACAAACAAACAAACAAAAACAATAAAACAAACAAAAAAAATAACAATAAACACAGCTAATAGCAGCTTTTTATCTCATAATTCTGACGTTTTATTGCATTTCTGAGTTTATATCTAACAATTCAGACTTTTTTCCTGGCAATTTTGAGGAAGAATAAAAAGAATAAAGCTCAGAATTCCGAGCTATAAAGACAGAATATAAACTTACATTTCTAAGAAAATTGATCTGTAAACTTTCAACTGCAAGAAAAAAAGTCAGAATTGTGAGATAAAAAATTAGCAATTACCATTTAAATTTTTTATTAAGTGATGGAACCAAAAGTAAATAGGATTTCGGGATGTAAACTCCGAATTCTGAAGAAAAAAAGTCAGAATTCTGAGTTTGTCTCGCAATTCAGACTTTATTTATTTATTTATTTATTTATTTTTTCTCAGAATTGTGAGTTTATATTTCACATTTCTCAGTACTGTGAGAATAAAGTTTGAATTGTGAGATAAAAAGACACAATTACCTTTTTATATTGTTTTTATCCCATGATGGAAACGAGCTTCAGTGCTTCCCTGCCTGTCATTGGTCAAACCTCCAGAAAGCCCCGCCCCAAACTCATGCCATTGGTTGAGTCGTTGCTATGCTGGGCTGATCGGGATGCTTTAGAAAACCCCACAGACACGGTGTTCATATACTTTGCTGGAATGAGTGGCTTACCTATTAGTTGTGCATTCAATTGTGAAAAATGATTTTAATATTGAATAAATAAATACACACTCCATCTTTAACTGATCAATATCTTTGTGCCTATCCTTTATCTCTTTAGAAAGAACAAGATGACTTAATTTTGACCCCGGATGGAATGCAGGAGTTTTTGACGTTTGAGATCCCTCTCAATGACTCGGGATCGGCCGGTTTAGGGGTCAGTGTCAAGGGCAATAGATCGAAAGAGAGCCACGCCGACCTGGGCATTTTTGTCAAGTCTATAATCACTGGAGGAGCCGCCTGCAAGGTGAGGAGCAGCTCTCTGATTGGCTATGAGACTCATCACTCATACTTTCTTTTTTAATGTTCATATATTCCAATGAAACTTTTAATATGCTCTTGTGTGTGCGATCACAGGATGGGCGTCTGAGGGTCAATGACCAGCTGATAGCAGTTAATGGAGAGTCTCTGCTGGAGAAAACCAATCAGGAAGCGATGGAGGCCCTCCGCAAGTCCATGTCCATCGAGGGCAACAAGAGAGGCATGATTCAGCTGATCGTGGCCCGGCGGATCGCAGGGAGGGGAGAGGTCAGTTATCCACTGTCTGTAGCATGTACAGTAACCCCTGTTTTACATTCTATTATTTGGCTCTAAACTGTGGTATGAATTGCCAACATGCCCTTGTGAAAAAGACGTGTGCTTAATTGTATTGAATGTGCATTTGTAGTGTGCTTAAAATCTTAAAAGAAAATATATTAAAAAAAATAAAATACACTTTACAAACTATACACTTTATATAGACCTATTCTCACTTTTAAGTAGTTGCTTATCAGCATGCATGCTACTAGCACATTGACTGTTTATTAGTACTTCCTGTATAAAGCACATATTAATGCCTTATTCTGCATGACCGTATTTTAGAATACTTAATCCACCCCATACCTAAACCTTACTAACTATTAAAAAGCAGCAAGTTAGGAGTTTGAGGCAAAAGTCATAGTTAATAGTTAGTTAATAGTGAGAATTGTTCCCCAAACTAAAGTGTGACCAAAAATATATGATTAATGAAATAAAAGGCCACTCAAGTGTACTTGGAAAAAGACACCTTTATGACCATTTCTTAACACACTTAAGTACACTTTTAAATAGAGGAGTTTGTGTTAATGTTAAATGAAACGTTTTACATTAAAGTACATTTTAAATAATTGTTTTAACAATCTTTTGGGATGCTTTTTTTTATGTGTTGACTAACATATTAAAGCAAATGTAAAATATTTGGTTAAAATTGTAGCTATAATTAATTCAATATTGCATTTGACATTAATCAATTTTAAATGTACTAAATTGCAACTTCATTACAAATGTGTATTACAAATATTTTTAAATAAATGAGATACAGGTTTTTGTGAAATGAAGTAATTGTGAAATGACACATTAAAATGTACTTATATCCTACTTAAGTGGGTTAAAAACATGTGGAAGTTCAGCTAACTGCATTTAATATAAACTTATACTCTAATACATTTTCATTTAATTTCAATTATATAATATGAAGTTAAGTGTCCAAAAACTTTAGAATCACTTTACACTTAAGTATATTCTTTTAAAGCGTATTATTTTAAGTATGTTATATTTTACTTTTGTCACAAGGCTGTGCACATTTTTTATTTATTTATTTATTTACTAGAAAAAAAAATGTAATGAAAAAACACCAACAGACCATTTTGTGTCTGTCTGCTTGAAGGAAATTTCTGCAAACACATGCCACAATGAGAATTGCATTTTCCTATTGTTACAACCACCTGGCTCTAGGTGAAGCAACATTACAAAGGGGAGGCCAAACATGGAATTAAATTTAACAAATAAATGTTTAATCAAAAAATAAATTGAGATAACAAATACAGAAACAAAGTGAAGATACATAAAGAAAAAGAAGAAAACTATCCAGGGCTGAAGAGCAAAGATAAACAACACCTTCGCAGAACAACACCACCTGGTGGACAAATACAAAAACACTTTGGGTCGTAACACTATTAAAGGCAAATATGTAGAATCATTTCCTCTAATTAGGCAACGAATTAAGCATTAACCTCACTAAATGTGTTCAGACTTATTCAGAATGACAAATCGTGGAACTTGGGAAACCACCCAATTATTCCAATGTTTCGTCCTTTTTGTATGATTTTTGTCAGTAGGTGGCGCCATCACAAAACCGCTTGCGTGTTTTCACGGTATTGTGGCGATGATACCTAGAAAGTTTAATTTATCATACAGTTCCAAAGGTTCAGTCTTCCCGATTGACGTCCTCTTGACCAAATGTATTTGTTTTGATGCATTGCATGTGAATGGTTTGGTGTATTAAAAAAGTTTTATTCATATTTGCCCAACATGAAGCCTGAAGATTAATCTGACCCAAATTCGGGGATGAAAGCTGGAGGAAAAATGTAGAAAGTGTGTTTCGACAAAATGCTGGAAGATGTAGTGTGGCATAAATTGAAACATTGAACTCTGCATGACCTAAGGAATCAGAAACATTGGTTTTACGGATGTGAGAGTTTCGATGGCGATTTGAGAGATTTGCAGTGAAATTGGCAACCAGAAACCAATTTTTTTACAGTATGATTCTTGGGGCTGCCATAGACTTTAATGCAGCACAATTTTAAACTAACAGACAATAGTTCAGTGCCGGGTCCTTAAATTCTGATGATGAAAATGGCTTTCGTCCTGTATAGAGCTGGACTGACAGACAGACAGAGTTGAGTAGAGTGTGCAGACGGGGAAGTTTGACTGCAGAAAAAGTGAATTAAAGTGAGTAGTTCTTATCAGACAGACGCAGGAGACGGAGAGAGAGAGGGAAAGTGACACGAGGGGTATGAGCGACGGATTGCGATCGAAAGCAATTTGACCGCTGAAATGCTCATGCTGATTTATACTGATAACAGATGGCAGTATGAAATATCAAATATCAACTTCAAATGCCGTCTTTTCCATCCCCCCTGTTTCCCCAATGCAATCCTTTGGATGTGTGTTTGTGTTTCGTTCTTTTTTTCCCCTGCACCGAGTCATAACATCTGAAAGTGTAATCTAACACTTATCTTTCTAAAGAATATATGACAGGCGCTTTGAAGGCGATGCAATTCAGAATGATGACTGCTTATGGAAATGAGACGACTGGCGTCTGTGGCTGCGCTCTCGTGCTTCGAGTGGAGTGGATGTTTCCCAGAGGACAATGCTATTGCTCAGAACTTGCTCTTTCAGAGCTCAGGGGAACTTAATAGAGTTTCTTTTAGATATCAGCTTTGTCTCGGATTTTTCTAAATTTATTGAGATGAATAAAAATAGACAGCAACAAGGCACTGTTGGCTTACAATAAGAGTACAGTGCTTTCAAATGAAAGCGGATGCTATTGCTCAGATAATTTGCTCTTTGAAATATTTGATGAGGAATTTTTGAAATCATGATGAATACATTTTCACTGCAAAGTGTCATGTGTAAAAACATGATGAGAAATAAGAATGTGAAACATTCTAAAAAAGTATTACACAGGTTTAGAAAACACTTGCTTTGAAAACCCATGAAAACACATCTTACACATTGCTATTCATCAGAGCTTTTCCTCATATGTAGGCAGCCTCGTTTGTTGGTGAATCTGACTGCTCTGCTCGTGCTGTATTTGTATTTGCGTGCATCCAGTGAAGACAACACAACAGATAGAAGAAATAGTCTTTCTTTTATATTTTGTACCCAGTCTTTCTCTTCCTGCAAACTCAGTCTCTTGTAATCATTCACGGATGTACACAGAGAAACCTGCGACACACACCAAGAGTGCACTGCTGAGCTCAGATCAGCCTTTATTAGCGGCTGTGTGGAGTTGATTGGTCCTGTTTGAGAGCAGCAGACCTCACGCTGACTTCCTGTCCCCTCAAACACACACACACACACACACACACACACACACACACGTGTCCCATCCATCCTCTCTCGCTCTTCCCAACCAAGGTCACCCGTCGCCTTCAGGAACACCCGGGCTCAAGGTCGCTCTTATCTGTCTGTCAAATGAGGATGAGGACGGTTGCTTTCATCCTTCTCATCAAACTTTAAAGTGCAGCCGGGCTCCCGCTGTGTACCAACATACACCATAAATTGTGCTTTGATATGACATTCAGAGAGAGAGGGAAAGCTGAAATAAGAAAAAAGAGAGATGAAAAGAATAGAATAGTGAAAGTGGAAAGAAGAGGAGAATGATGGGTAGTGAGAGATTGCAGAGGCCACTGAAGGAATCAGGGACTGTGTGGAGGGAGACAGCAGCGCTGCTACTGTCATACAGCAAATGCAGGAAAACAGAGGCCAGCATTAAAATGAATAAGACCCATCACTGTCCTCTGGCCTGTGTGTTTATGTGTGTGTGTGTGTGTGTGTGTGTGTGTGTACTCGATTAGGTTTGGGAGAAGCACGTTCTCTCTTTAGTCCTGTCCTGAATGTGAATCGATGTCCTACACTGTCAGTCTAAAGCTCTTTTGTTCCAAAATACAGCAAGTTCATTAGTATTCATATGTTAAGTGTGGTTCTACTACAAATACATTTTTATATGTTTGCATAAACACTAAACACCTACATCTGAAATGTATGCATATTGTGTATGAACATTTTAAAAGTGCATGTTTTACAAATACTTTGTTCATACAATATTGAATTTACTGTATTAATAGTTTGATTTTATGGTATATAAGTAACTAATAAAAAATGCTCAATGTCGTCATTCCTTCATTCATTCTACCAATGCCTAAACTTTCAAATGTTAGAATCATGTAATTATTTATATATAGACACACACACTTTAAAATTTACAAATCTTAAAAATATACACACTTTTGTATATTTTTGAGTAGTGTTTTTATTAACTAAAACGCAAGTGTAATTGAAATAACGCTGAAGTAAAATACTGGATAAAAACTCAGAAAATTAGAGATGTTACTAACTGGAATAACTATTTACAATAAAACAGGTTTAAGTTGAAGTACACAAATAACTAAAACCGAAATAGATGACAAAAGCACATGACAAAATTACTAAAATTAAAAAGAAAACTGAATATATATATATATATATATATATATAAACTAATTTTAAATATTAATTAATACTTTAATAGTAAATAACGCTGTTGTTGAGAAGTGTTTAGGTTAGGGGAGGGACTCAGAAATATCTATATTGTAAAAAATGATTATACAAATATATTCATAAATATATAAAGGTATTAAAATATGAGTTATTTTATGTTTCTAAAGCTGAGCGTACATACATACTTTTATATGTTAGTTGTTGTCACTACGTCGATATAATATGCTTCAGGGTCTATAAAACCATCTAAACTTAACATATGAATACTAATAAGATGAGGCTGCATAGGAAGCTGTCTTCAGATACATATGATGCAACTTCAGATTTTGACATCTTAGAAGGCAGCATCATTTCTTCCAACCTTCTGGAGCAGCGTTTGTGTCTCGAGCGCCTATAATGCTTTCAAAAGCTGTCTAGGAAGGCATTTTATGATTTCAAGATGTGAAGTTTGTGCTTCTATCTGAAGGCTCTTGCACTTTCTGCTCATAGATGGAACTTGGAAAGGCCTGACATGCAGAGAGTGACCTGATTTTGTCACAGTTACAGTAGATCCAAAGGCTCAAACTGTAAATGAAGGGTTTAATAATCAGCCGCTGACTTGAGTGAAAGGCTCTTGTCTGAAATGGGTTTCAAATTGAGAAGTGAAGCGGAGAATCTTGACTATCTCTCAGACTGCCTTTGGTAATTGAAGCAGTGATGTTCTTCGTAAGGGATTGTCGTGACCCAGATAATGATGTAATGTATTATTGATCATTGCGTTTTCTTCTTCAGTTCAATAATTGAGGCTGAGCTTCAGAGAGGCAGCGATTCCAATCTATGGCTTTCGGTTTCTATTAATATAAGGGCAGAAGTTCTCAGGCAGTTAAAAGTCTTGCAGTCATTTGAATTCAATTAATTTCTTAAAATACTTTAAAACTTGTTTATGTTGCTCAACTTTGAGTTTTACCCCTGTCATAGTAAAATTACGGGACAAAAACAATATTAATTGTATTAATCAGAAATTGATGCACTTAAAATTCTTATTTCTATTATAAATGTTTATCAAAGTTCAGCAGAGTGTTCAAAGACAGCCTCTGAGGATTGTGGGTAATTGGAAGTGTATGTTCCTCCTCATAAAGGTCGGCATCTGAGCCTATCAGCACTGGATTATTGAAATGAGAAATTAATAAATTTCCCCGGATTGGATGTGTCCAATTAGTTTTCCACGCCTCTAGTGTGCTGTTAAACTGGCTTGTGTTCGTTTGTGACACTGCGCCATCTTTACACTTGAATCAAGAAGTGTTTGTGACATAAGAAGAAATTACCTGGGAGTGACTTTCCTGTGCGTTTAGCTATGAAATGTTTTAGAGTTGAGTGTTATAGAGTTAAAGTTAAGTGCAAAAATTTTATTGAGCTAAAAAAAAATATTATATGTATTTATTTATTTATTTTTACACATTATTTATTGTATTTGTGTGATTCATATATTTTTATAGTATATTATTTGTAGTTTCTGTACATTGTGCCACGAAAAGTAACAGTAAGTAAATATTGAGCTTGACATAATGAAGCATAATGAAAACATCATGAAATACTGATAAATAAAAAAAAATCAGTACTTGTTTGAATTATGTGGTTAAAAATACTTTAATGATGCCACTCTATTTAAAAAAATATATATTTGGTAACACTTTATTTTAAGGTGTCCTTGTTACACGGTACATGAACTTACTATTATAATAGCAATGAACAATGCATAATTACATGCAAGTAACCCCAATCCAAACCCTAATCCTAACATTGACGGACAGAGGAGCATGCTGAGTGCGCACTCTCCTGAAGTCAACAACAATCTCCTTCGTCTTCTCCACATTCAGAGAGAGATTGTTGTCACTGCACCACCCGGCCAGGCGGCTCACCTCGCTCCTATAGTTTGTCTCATCTCTGTTGCTAATGAGACCCACTACAGTCGTGTCGTCCGCAAACTTTATTTAATTTAATACAAATTAAATATGTATAATTACACTGTAACAAGGACACCTTAAAATAAAGTGTAACCAAAATATTTTTTGTTTATTAATTTAATCAATATTCCACTTACAAATGCCATTTTATGACATAAACAACTATATATTTTATTGCAGTTCAATTTTTATATATAGTGTCACTTAAAGCCCTCTCCCCCTTTCTTTTTCCCAACTCCAAGTGTGAATTTGCATATAACACACCCATCATTATGCATATTCATGAGTTATGTCAGCAGAACTGTGAAGGGCCCTCTGGTCCACTGTTTTATTCACGGTTTCTTTGAGGATATTTTCTTTTTTTCTACAAAGAGAACTCAAAGCTATTGCGCACAGCTCAGTAGCGTGCTGGAAATCCTTCAGGGAGCTGAGAAATGCACACACTGTCCTCACTCAGAGACGCTCAGTTCTTTGAAAGTATGGGATTTGCATCAAGCCAAAGATAGTTTGGTGTTTTACAAAAGTACTATTTAAGATAGTCTTAGAAGTGTTTCTCAGTTCCTTCTATTATTTACTCCTTGTGATTATTTGAACTTTGTAGATTAGTCTCAGAGGAGGTGTACAGCAACCTGGTAGATGTTTGATGCAGTCTGCTCTAATTGCCAGAAATCTAAAGCCTGGTTTACACTATTTGAACAAGAAGTAAGCAAAGCAACAACGCAAGTGCAACAACATGCTTGCACTGTTCTTTTACACTGACAGCATTTCTGCTGTGTAACAGAGCTGAGACTCTAGTTTGAAAAAAATCCTGTTTTTAATGGGTATGTTTGTCTTTTTCTCAGTTAAAATATATAACAACCCTTGAAACAAGACACATTCATTTGAGAAGCATTAAGACTTGTTTTCAGAGAAATGTGTTTTTTATTTGAATCAGCTGGCTTATTTTTGCACTAAAGAGATTAAAAGAGATTTAAAAAATGAATTTTAATCAGCCTCAGGCCATCTGAGATGCGAGAGCTATCAATCAGCCTGACTGCTAAATTATGGTTTTATTAGCGTTGAGCCAGACTGCCGCTCCACGGGGCAAAGCGGGGCATGATGGGACGCATCCACACACACCAGGCAATAAGAGAAGGACTTCTGGATCTGTACTTCATTAGTTTATTTACCTTTCTGACATGAGCTCACAGTGACTTACTGATGTCATATCACTGTGACTGGGATTCATGAGGAGGACAGATGCATAATGGGAAATGTAGTTTTGTGCCACAAAGACATTGTGAATAGGAAATGCTGGGTGTGTGTACGAGGCAGGTTTGTTTGACTGGAGACGTCCAGGTAGCAGAAGCCCGGCTCTGAATAAAGACGCTCTCTGTAATCCTCTCACAGCTCAGCAGGGAAACTCAATTGGTGCACCTGAGAAAGTAATTGATTGAATTACTTGAATCACTCTTATCTCTCTTTTTTTTTTTTTAGTATCATCGAGATACTATTATTGTTTTTATGGATATTTTGAATTAATTTAATTTTTTTTATTTAATTTTTTTTATATTTTTAGTAGGGTTTTTTTATGTGTGCATTTAATTTTTTATACATTTTTTTAGTTAATTTATCACATCAAATTAAATTACAAACTAAACTTAATTAGAATGAGAAATGTTGAAATACATTTTTTTTATGATTTTAGTTTTAGTTTCAGTTTTAATTAACTATAATGAGCCTTTTACTGTATATGTACTTAACTATTCTTATTTATTTTATTTAATTTATTTTAAAACAAAATAATAAAATAAAACAAAAAGTAAATTAAAAATAAATAAATAATATATATCATATATATATCAACACATGTCCAGTATTCAAACAATGGTCCCACACAGGTCACTAAGGTTAGCCAATCACAATAAAGGTCACTTACTGTACGTAAATAAGTCTGAAAGGTACAGTATCAAAACACAGCCTTTTCAATGCTAAATGGTCAGGATAAACTAAATTATGATGTTTTGGATGCAAGAAACCTTGACTAATGTTATATATGGACTTTAATTGTGTGAAATTTGGCTCCTTTAACTAAAGCAGTTTACCAATTCAGTGCCCCTACTCTCACCGCTGAGAGAATTAATTCACCCATTATGGGGAAACATAATAATCTGTCACTGGCTCAAAACACAGTATTCACAGGGTAAATTTGAGCAGTTTGACCCACAGCTGCACAGCCTCGGGCGCTTGTAGCCGTCATAATCCACTTGAAAAATAGACTGAAAATATGTGAGAGAGGACAACAGATCTGCCGTAAGGGGTTCATCTGCTCTTCATACAGCCGAGCAAATGAATGCCGGGAGAGAGAGAGAATGGGATTGGAGAGATGTGATAGAGAGGGCTAATGAGGCTGTCTGGGTCTCTGGAGAGAGCTGGACAGAGCAGAGGCTGTATGTGACAGCTTAAGACCTGTAATTACAGGCTGAGAGGCGGAGAGGGGCGCTGGATTAAAACCTCATAAACAGCATCAGGGGGCCAGCCCAGTCTGGAAATGTGTGTGTGTGTGTGTGTGTGTGTGTTAGAGAAAGGATTAGAATGACTATATGATGCTGCTATATAGACAAGGAGAACCTCCTGGATATATGGATGGATATGTAAAATTATGGTGTATAGGTAGAATGATAGAAGGATGGAAGGATTGGTAAAAGGATGGATGGATGGGTAGAATGATGATAGTTATATTGATGTAAGGATAGAAAAATTTATGAAAGGATGGATGTATGGATGGATGGATGGGTAGAATGATGGATAGTTATATGGATGGAAGGATAGAAAAATTGATGAAAGGATGGATGGATAGGTAGAATGATGGATGGATAGGAAGAACAATGGATAGTCATATGGTTAGAATGATGGATGGATGGATAGATGGATGGATAGTTATATGGATGGATGGATGGATGGATGGAAGGATAGATAAATTGATGGACGGATGGATGGGCGAATGGATGGATGGATAGATAGGTAGAATGATGGATATGTAAAATGATGGGTGTATAGGTAGAATGATGGAAGGATAGATAAAATGATGAATGGATGGACAGACAGATGTACGGGTGGATGGATAGATGGATAGATTAATAGGTACAATGATAGGTGGTTTGATGGATGGATAGGTAGAATGACAAATTCGGGACAAACTAGCCTGCAGACTGCAAATCACAGCCTCTCCGGAAGACAGACTAGAAGAGGGTGTTTTAATCCACAGCTAATCCTGTTTGAGAAAGCACTAGATTAGGGGAGATTACAGCTGGAGATGGCAGAATAAACGGGTTCGTAATAACTGTTCACCTCCATTCCCTCCCAAACACTGTGCCGCTAAAGATCTGTCTCCCACAAGCAGATCGGTTCAACCAATCTCCCTCTATTTTCTTTAAGAAAAACTTCCCCATCTTCCCCATTTGATCTTCCTCTCATTCTGTCACGACCATCAGACTTTAACAAAGGTTCATAAAACAAATCCTGGTTTTGTAATGAAAAGCTCATTGAGGAGAGTCAGGCTGAGCGGTTTATTGTCAGGCTGCCCGTGGCACTTGCGTCGGATGAAGTTGTAATTGCGTTGACCCCTTCTATGCGTCAGTATGCGTGCTGTTTTATCAGGCCCAGCGAGATAAGTCAGCAGCTCTAGACTTCATTAAACAACTCATCTATATTAAACAGTCTGGTAGTTTCCCTCCCGAATACAGCATTTGTTGTCCCCAATGCAGCGCCACAGACCACCTGAGCGGAGTAAGATGTGTCTTGTGTGATGGGCATCCTGCTGTCCAGGATGAATCGAGATTCTCAAAATTGTTTTTGGTTGCTATTGATCAGAAGACATCAGTCTAATTCCTCCATAGGCCTCCTCTAGTATGTCTGGGAAAGTCACACAGAGAGGATCCGAGCGCACTCTACTTACAGTACCTGATCGTTACTGTAACTGATCTTAGCCAATCAGAGCATGGTGATCATCTCACCCAGAGGCCTTGGTTTTCCAGCAACTTTGTCTCCACTCAAGTTGACTCTTAGACACTGGTATTTTCTTGGAGTTAGAACTGTCTATGTTTTTGACAGATACAATAGTAATCCCTATTATTATTACTCACAATTTGGTTAGAGATTCAGACAAACCCCTACCCTACACGCATTTAACCTTGGTGCATAATGCATCCAGTATCATTTGTGCCAAAAACATCAATGATACCCCAAATTGTGCAGCTACATTCCTAAGCTATCAGACGTATAATGTTTGCATACTATAAATCAAGTAAAAAATCTAATAGACCTAAAATGAAAGAGGGACCTGAGTCATACCTAGATATTAGAATATCAAAGGAGGGTTGGTTGTGGGCTCAGTAAGAAAACACTTAGCAACT
>NW_015542390.1:174308-193842 GCF_001515605.1 Sinocyclocheilus anshuiensis | reverse complement strand
TTTTTTAGTATCATCGAGATACTATTATTGTTTTTATGGATATTTTGAATTAATTTAATTTTTTTTATTTAATTTTTTTTATATTTTTAGTAGGGTTTTTTTATGTGTGCATTTAATTTTTTATACATTTTTTTAGTTAATTTATCACATCAAATTAAATTACAAACTAAACTTAATTAGAATGAGAAATGTTGAAATACATTTTTTTTATGATTTTAGTTTTAGTTTCAGTTTTAATTAACTATAATGAGCCTTTTACTGTATATGTACTTAACTATTCTTATTTATTTTATTTAATTTATTTTAAAACAAAATAATAAAATAAAACAAAAAGTAAATTAAAAATAAATAAATAATATATATCATATATATATCAACACATGTCCAGTATTCAAACAATGGTCCCACACAGGTCACTAAGGTTAGCCAATCACAATAAAGGTCACTTACTGTACGTAAATAAGTCTGAAAGGTACAGTATCAAAACACAGCCTTTTCAATGCTAAATGGTCAGGATAAACTAAATTATGATGTTTTGGATGCAAGAAACCTTGACTAATGTTATATATGGACTTTAATTGTGTGAAATTTGGCTCCTTTAACTAAAGCAGTTTACCAATTCAGTGCCCCTACTCTCACCGCTGAGAGAATTAATTCACCCATTATGGGGAAACATAATAATCTGTCACTGGCTCAAAACACAGTATTCACAGGGTAAATTTGAGCAGTTTGACCCACAGCTGCACAGCCTCGGGCGCTTGTAGCCGTCATAATCCACTTGAAAAATAGACTGAAAATATGTGAGAGAGGACAACAGATCTGCCGTAAGGGGTTCATCTGCTCTTCATACAGCCGAGCAAATGAATGCCGGGAGAGAGAGAGAATGGGATTGGAGAGATGTGATAGAGAGGGCTAATGAGGCTGTCTGGGTCTCTGGAGAGAGCTGGACAGAGCAGAGGCTGTATGTGACAGCTTAAGACCTGTAATTACAGGCTGAGAGGCGGAGAGGGGCGCTGGATTAAAACCTCATAAACAGCATCAGGGGGCCAGCCCAGTCTGGAAATGTGTGTGTGTGTGTGTGTGTGTGTGTTAGAGAAAGGATTAGAATGACTATATGATGCTGCTATATAGACAAGGAGAACCTCCTGGATATATGGATGGATATGTAAAATTATGGTGTATAGGTAGAATGATAGAAGGATGGAAGGATTGGTAAAAGGATGGATGGATGGGTAGAATGATGATAGTTATATGGATGGAAGGATAGAAAAATTTATGAAAGGATGGATGTATGGATGGATGGATGGGTAGAATGATGGATAGTTATATGGATGGAAGGATAGAAAAATTGATGAAAGGATGGATGGATAGGTAGAATGATGGATGGATAGGAAGAACAATGGATAGTCATATGGTTAGAATGATGGATGGATGGATAGATGGATGGATAGTTATATGGATGGATGGATGGATGGATGGAAGGATAGATAAATTGATGGACGGATGGATGGGCGAATGGATGGATGGATAGATAGGTAGAATGATGGATATGTAAAATGATGGGTGTATAGGTAGAATGATGGAAGGATAGATAAAATGATGAATGGATGGACAGACAGATGTACGGGTGGATGGATAGATGGATAGATTAATAGGTACAATGATAGGTGGTTTGATGGATGGATAGGTAGAATGACAAATTCGGGACAAACTAGCCTGCAGACTGCAAATCACAGCCTCTCCGGAAGACAGACTAGAAGAGGGTGTTTTAATCCACAGCTAATCCTGTTTGAGAAAGCACTAGATTAGGGGAGATTACAGCTGGAGATGGCAGAATAAACGGGTTCGTAATAACTGTTCACCTCCATTCCCTCCCAAACACTGTGCCGCTAAAGATCTGTCTCCCACAAGCAGATCGGTTCAACCAATCTCCCTCTATTTTCTTTAAGAAAAACTTCCCCATCTTCCCCATTTGATCTTCCTCTCATTCTGTCACGACCATCAGACTTTAACAAAGGTTCATAAAACAAATCCTGGTTTTGTAATGAAAAGCTCATTGAGGAGAGTCAGGCTGAGCGGTTTATTGTCAGGCTGCCCGTGGCACTTGCGTCGGATGAAGTTGTAATTGCGTTGACCCCTTCTATGCGTCAGTATGCGTGCTGTTTTATCAGGCCCAGCGAGATAAGTCAGCAGCTCTAGACTTCATTAAACAACTCATCTATATTAAACAGTCTGGTAGTTTCCCTCCCGAATACAGCATTTGTTGTCCCCAATGCAGCGCCACAGACCACCTGAGCGGAGTAAGATGTGTCTTGTGTGATGGGCATCCTGCTGTCCAGGATGAATCGAGATTCTCAAAATTGTTTTTGGTTGCTATTGATCAGAAGACATCAGTCTAATTCCTCCATAGGCCTCCTCTAGTATGTCTGGGAAAGTCACACAGAGAGGATCCGAGCGCACTCTACTTACAGTACCTGATCGTTACTGTAACTGATCTTAGCCAATCAGAGCATGGTGATCATCTCACCCAGAGGCCTTGGTTTTCCAGCAACTTTGTCTCCACTCAAGTTGACTCTTAGACACTGGTATTTTCTTGGAGTTAGAACTGTCTATGTTTTTGACAGATACAATAGTAATCCCTATTATTATTACTCACAATTTGGTTAGAGATTCAGACAAACCCCTACCCTACACGCATTTAACCTTGGTGCATAATGCATCCAGTATCATTTGTGCCAAAAACATCAATGATACCCCAAATTGTGCAGCTACATTCCTAAGCTATCAGACGTATAATGTTTGCATACTATAAATCAAGTAAAAAATCTAATAGACCTAAAATGAAAGAGGGACCTGAGTCATACCTAGATATTAGAATATCAAAGGAGGGTTGGTTGTGGGCTCAGTAAGAAAACACTTAGCAACTATCGAGAACACCCTATGGTTGGAAAGATAGTATGATGGATGGATGGATGGATGGATAGATAGACAGACAGACAGACAGACAGACAGACAGACAGACAGACATGGATGGATGGATGGATGATAGACGGATGGACGGACGGACGGAGAGACAGACAGACAGATAGATAGATAGATAGATATGGATGGATGGATGGATGGATAGATAGACAGACAGACAGACAGACAGTAGGGATGCCACAATCCTAAATATAATATTGAACCTTTCAGTACGTCATCCACGGTTCAATACGGGCTTGTGAATTGCGGTTTTTCGTTTTTGCGTTTGATGAATAGATAGATGGATAGGTAGAATGATGGATGGTTGGATGGATGGATGGATGGATGGATGGATGGACAGATGGATATGTAGAATTATGGATGAATTGGGCAAGAAAGAAAATGCTTGGCAACTATCGAGAACACTGAGGCACGTAAAATACCTTGCTAGGTTGTGCACATTCCCATTGGTCCTTTAAGGCTTGTCGCCATTGCTCCGAGAGCTTGGATCTTGGTCTTCCTCGTTGCCAGAGTCCAGGAGGTGAGAATGGGTGAGGGATTATTGCAGCCACTCATTCTCAACACAGCCTCCTTCAGGAGAAGTTCCTTTGGGAGAAAGTGCAGCCTTGCACTTTCACACGCAATGTGGGCCCATGGGGGAAGTATATAAAGCTAAGGACATGAGAGCTCACAAAAGACCACACTCACCAACAGCCTAACAGGGGGGGGGTTAGAAACTTACTCTTTGTTCTGTGTTTTTTAAAATTGTTTTAGGCATGCATCTGACAACATTGTGGGATAATTGTGCTTAAAGCAAGAAAAACTATTTCGTATGTATGCAAGAAAAATAAAGCAGCCGAAAGATTAAAAATAAGCCTGTATGAAAAAAAAAAATGTCTTTTTCTTCCCAGGAGGCTCCAGGTAGCCCGCCTGTGCCTCTGAATTCTCCACGAGATGAACATGAGCGACGGATCTCTCAGTCGCTGTATCCCGGAGAGAGCCTGGATGACAACCACACCCCACGACCCACCATGATGGGTAGAATGATGGGTAAGCTGATAAAAAACACTCAAATATTAGTCTTAGCCTCAGATGGCCCTGGTGTATCATTTCACACAAAAATGACCAGAGCGTTCTCAAACCAGCTAACTCCGATCTAAACAGCTGACTTTACTCGTGTTCTGGAGTTTGTAAATGGCTTTTATCAGTCTGCTGGTAGTTTCCAGGTTGCTCCAAGAAGATCTAATTGATTTGCCAAAGATTGTGATGTTTATGGCATTTAATCTTTGAACAATTTTAAAGGGATCACTCATCCAAAAATAAATATTGTGTCATCATTTACTCACCCTCAAGTTGTTCCAAACCAAAGAAAGTTTCTTTCTTCTGTTGAACACAAAATGATATATGTTGAAGAATGCAGGTAAGCAAACAGTTATTGGTCTCCATTGACTTCCATAGTATGGGGAAAACACAATTTTCATTTTTGGTTGAACTATCACTTTTAAGAGTTTAGTTTGAGACACTTTAAGGCCGTGTGTCCACCAAAGTGTTTTTAGCCAGATGAAAATGCCAGGTGCTTTTTTGAAAATGCCCAGCTGTGGGCGCTTGAGATTGCTTCGGAGGCGCAGCGTTTAGCTAGACCTAACCAAATGTTCCCCCAAGCCATATTTGTTTATTTTAATATTGTTATAGTCTGGAGATGTCATATGGTACAGACATGGATACTCGGAGACCAGCAATATTTTGGCTTTCTCCATTGTTGTTCAGTCGTTCTACTCCAGTAGAATGTGACGGTTGGCGATATTTGCCCCGCCCTCCTTCACTGTGATTGGACGACTGGCACTGATGAGCACTGCCTTTTACCCAAAGTTAAGCATTTTCTCTTTGCGACCAGAAAAAAACGCAAAGTGAACCGCTTCGTCACGCTGTCAGCTTATTTAAATATGCTGTGCTCCCTTTGAAAACAATTAAAAAGTATGCTAGCCTCAAGGAGGAAAAATATATTTTGGTGGACACACAGCCTCAAACAATTGAACCAGATGTCCTTGAGCTCACCTGATTGCTCAAAGGGTTATATCTGGTTTATGAATATATGTCATTAAAAGGAAACGGGTCAGTTCACATGCCATTTGAAGGTTTCTTCCTGTCTATGTGGACGGTTCTTGGTCAAATGCCTGCATTGTAATAGTCATTTTTATGCTCTGCAAGACTATGTGTGCACATGCTGTCAGTATACTGTATGTCCTGACCTTCTGTTTCCATTTCCACCTGTTTCCCCTGACATATATGGTTTAAATGCAGGGATGAATGAGCAGCTGGACACACGCAGGCTCAGCCCAGCCAGTCCCAGCATGCTCCTGTGGTTTTGTAAATGGGGGTTAATGTCATTTTCAAGCCCCGTGTCTCATCCAGCATGACTCTTTCAAGTCAAGTCCTGATTTCTCTCAAACTCAGCTCCAGTTCTAGTCCTGCCAGACAATTGGAATCGGCAGACCAATCCTTTCACCGTCATGCTTGTCATTTCACAATTGACTACTCAGTCTTGAACAATAAGCTCTTTAGTACCTGACGCAAACCCTCTTCTTCCTCCTCCTCATCCCCCTGCTTTTCCTTCAGCCCTCGTTTTCTTCATCCTCCTGTTCTGACCTTCTCTGCTGCGTGTGTTCTCATCGCAGTGTGACGATGAGTGAGTCAATGACGTCTCAGTCTCCTCAGATTTAGTGTCAAAGGCGACTGATGGCCAATTGCACTTGCTAAGCCTTGTTTTTTTTCTTCTTCTTCTTCATTTTGGCCCTATTTTGTCACTTTCTTTGACAGTATGGACAGGAAATAATGGGGAGTGGTTTGATTAAATTTTAAATTATTGTTATTGTTATTACTACTACTACTACTGCTACTACTACCACTTATCACTTAATAAATATTACTTATTGTTTTATGTGGAGCCTGGAATAAGCATATTATAGTGGAACATGGAAAAAGCATGTAGGTTTTTTTTTTTGTAAATAATTTTTATTTGTTATTATGGTATAATAATAATAATAATAATAATAATAATAATAATAATAATAATAATAATAATAATAATAATAATAATAATAATAATAATAATAATAATAATAATAATAATAATAATAATTATTATTATTATTATTATTATAAAACTGCAAAATTGTTATTATTATTTCTGGTGCTTATTTAATATGTATTATTTTATTATCAATAACAATGATAATTATTAGCATTAGTATTTTAAACAATATGCATTAATTGTGAAAGTTTGTATTTAATAATAATAATAATTTATTATAATAAATAAATGTATTATTTAATTAATGATCAATATCAATGATACTTATTAATATTTAAAATGAATATTTATTGTATTTTTATTATATTTTTAGTATCAAAATTCTCAGAATTCTGTCTTAGTTGGTTTGCGTAAATGTATGCATTGACACTTTCTTTTAAATAGCACGAAAGTAATTCTTCTCAGCGCCAGTGCAGAGAAATTCTAAAACTTCAGCACTTCAGAGAGTTTAGCTGTACATCATCTCCGGAGGAAAGTAAAAAGGCAAAAGTTTGAGAAAGTTTACCTGAGGGAAGATGGCACCCTTCAGCTGTTGTAGGCCTGACACATTGTCATACATCTCATAAACTCGGCCCGTGCTCCTGAGGATTGTTTCATCACTTGTCAGTCACTTGCATGAAACATTATTTTTGTTTGTTAAAATGTGAAAAATGCAGCAATAACACATCACATTAAATGGTCCATTGCTGACGTTCTGAATGACAGAATGTCTGTCACGCAACTTTACGCACTGCAGGACGTGAGGACGGACCTTGATGTATGGACTCTGTTGCGTTTGTCAGAGGTCATTTTCTAAAGGACCAAGGTGGAGACCTGACTGACAAAGCATGCTGCATCACTGTCAGGAAAATAGTCTTCAGCAGCCACAACTCATTTCAGACATATTTGCTGTCACTCAGGAAGGAGCAGACATGGCAGGGTTTGAGCTACAAGGTTAGCGAGATAATGTCGTCTTGCTTGGCTGTTATGACAGGCCGGGATGAGGAATGAAACTTTAAATCTTGAAAACTGAGAAAACTCGGAAGAATAAAGTGCTGTAAGGCATATAGATTGGTAGTTGACAGGTGAAATTTATTTGACTAGATAAAGTTGAACAAGGAGAGGCACATAACGGTAGAAGATTTCCTACAAAAAGAACTGCGTTAAGGAACGTATAAATCTTAGGGTGTGTATTTATTTATTTATGTTTTGTCTGTATTTATACCCGTTACTGTTTTTATTACAAATGGTAAATAAAATAAATGAAGATAGAAAGAAAGAAACAAATAAATAAATATGCAAATAGTTGGTGTAATTCCTCTTGAATAATGTGAGATTCTAATGTATTTACTTATTTATACTTGTCACTATTTAATTACATTTGGTCCCGATTGAAACAAACAAACAAACAAACAAACAAACAAACAATCAAACAAACAAACAAACAAATAAATAAATAAATAACTAAATTTGTTTGTTTGTTTGTTTATGCAAGACCATCTACATTGAAATTGTGGCAGGTATAAACAAACAAAATGTGAAACATAATAATAATAATAATAATAATAATAATAATAATAATAAATCATTTAGTTTGACTTGCATTGTGTTTGACATTATACAAATCACATCCTGAATGACACAAAAATACTATTTGAAATGCGACCTGACCTTTCAGACCAAAATGCATTTCCAAAAATCGGATTTTAATTGGTTTTCAAACCACATACAGATGCTTTCATGCCGTTTTCTGCAGTTCAGATTACAAATAGCTAAATAGATTTGTGTCTCTTCTTTCCGTGTCACATATAACATATTCCTACTTTCTGGAGGTACGGTGTGAAATTGCACCTTCTCTGTTTAGCAGCCGTGCTGTAGATGTTGGATTCTTGTATTCTTGTAAGTTCAGGTTGCTCTTAGTGTTACTTTAACATGTTAAACACAGTTAAAGTGACACATGAAGGGACTTTTTCCTTTCATTTAAGGGGAGGTGGTGTACCAATTTGAATTTGCCCTTCACAACTGTTGATTTCTAGAGAGAAGTGCCTCTAAGTGTGTGACGGGAAAGGTTAGCCCCATTAAACTGCGTAAACAGGCACTGTGTCAAAAAACGGCGTATATGGGTGCATTAATAGTCCTTCGTGTAAAACGACGTTTCTGTAACTGGTGCTTCTTGGAGACTCGCTAACCATATTCTGCCCATAGAGAGACATTTTGAGGAATATTCTGAATGAATCTACCTTTGAATGACAGTCATTACAGTAGCCAATGCCTTGTGCACTTGAGGTAATCATAGTGGCAGAACATCTTAGCGTGTAGTCATTTAGACAGAGTCCCGGAAATCATTTACAGCACCTTTGAACAGGATGAGAAAAAAAGATAAAATGAGAAAAATAAGTCACACCACGGTATTTTGTGAGAGTGGTAATTTTGGGGTCATCATTTGTGACATTTAGCAGCTGTTCTGTGAAATGTGTTTGTCCTTGTGAATCGGCTACCAGCCCGGCTAACAGGAAGCATTCTCAGAGCATTGGCTAACGTTCTGGCAATGTTCTCTCTAAGTTATCCCTTTTATCTCCTTAAAAAAAAAAAAAAAAAAAAAACGCTAAAACCAGCCTAAGCTGGTTAGCTGGTTTTAGCTGGTCATCCAGCCTGGTCATAGCTGGTCAGCAGGCTGGTTTTAGAGGAGTTTTGTCCACTTCTTTAGCTGGTCAGGCTGGAACAACCAGTTTGACCAGTCTAGCCAGGCTGGGAGACCAGCTAAAACCAGCTACTTCCAGCTTAAACCAGCTAAGACCAGCCAACTAGCTTTAATCTGGTTTTAGATGTTTTTTTCCAGCAGGGATGAGCAAATATTAATCCAGGAATGTTAATAGAATGTCTGTTTGATGTTATTTGGTCTTTTATAATGTTCTTAAAACTTTAGCACATTACTTATGCTTCATAGGGCGCTTTCACACCTGCCTCATTTAGTTCAGTTGAATCACACTAGAGTTCGTTGTCCCTCTTGGTGCGGTTAGTTTGGGCAGGTGTGAATGCAGCAGTCGCACTCGGGAGCGCACCAAAAGCGGACTAAACAAGCGTACCGAGTGGTCTCGGCCCGATTGCAAACGGACTCTGGAGCGGTTCGCTCGTGGTGAGAAAGCAATCCGACCCAATGGACCAAAGAACCAAGCAGTATCATAATTCATAACGGGAAATATGCTATATAAAAAGCTGCAGTCAGTGTCTGATTCTGTGAGTGAGAATTTTTGTTATTGCAGTTGAAAACCAAAGAGCAGCTCTGCATATTAAAACATTGTGTAATTAATTGCTCTTCTCCACGCATTACAAGAATGCTGTCCGGACGAAGCCTTGATTCCCGCTGGCTGTAACTGCAACACACACACACACACACACACACATATATATATATATATATATATATATATATAGCTTTTATTTGATCAGCTGATACAGTTTGTGATTTAGTTAGCGATTTGGCTAGCAATTAAGCTTGTGATTTTGTTAGCATTTAGCCAGCTATAAAGCTTGTGATTCAGCTAGTGATTAGGAATTTAGCTTAACATTTAGCTAGCTATTTTGCTAGCAATGTGAATTGGTTAGCAATTAGCTATAAGGTTTTATATTTAAGTAGTGATTGAGCTTGTGATTTAGTTAGCAATTTTTGTATATATATTTAATATTTATATTTAAAGTACATTTAGTCATTTGACAGGCACTTTTATCCAAATATGTGGATGCTACAACAAAATAGATTCATCTGAGGGAGACGTGGGGGAAATGCTGTGGAAACTCATGAATCACACAGCTAATTATCTTCTTTAGACTTCCTTTATTCCTCAAACACAAAACTAATTAACAGTAAAGCTAATGTTGCTTGTCTTTGCAGCTGCATTAGTGATTAAACTTAACTACTTCAAAGTTAATCTCGTTTTTTCATGTGCTGTCTCTGATGTTTGTTCTACCATCAGTGCATTAGGTTGAAAATGAATGAATCTTGAAATATAATCTTGTAACATTTTATCTTAATGCAGTTTCTGTTTAGCATCTGTTCTAATATAAAGACATAAAAGAGCATTAAAACTAAACCCTGTGAGTCAGAGTGATGGGCGGGGCTATAATCTGACAGTATAGTGCCATCACATTGATTGGCTGCAGTCGCTGTCAGTCAGATTGATTGGCGGCGCTGTCGGTGGCTGTCAGTGGGAAGGGCTGCCGGCTGTGAAACTGTGTGAAGATGTAGCATATACACTCAGCCTTACATCAATCTAACTGGCAGTGTGAATCCACCTCTCTCAAGTCGCTACTACACAGGCTACTTGTCAAGGTATAATGCAGCAGGTGGCAGATGCATGTCTTGGGCTAAATCAAATGAGCTTTTTCTTCTTCCTCCATCTCTCTTTTCCTCATCCTTTGGCCAAGACTCTGAGGGATAGATTTTTTTAAAGGAGTAGTTCGTTTAAGTACAAAAATAAGCAAGTGCTTGACAGTAATTTCTTTGATGTGGAGTGCATTAGCAGTCGCGCTCGCTGTGAGCAAAACTTTGTCCGAATTGAAAAGTCCAGCCAGTAGAGGAAAATCACACTGTGTCGCAAATTGAGGAGCCGTCGCTTACTTCTGGACGTGCTGTTTTGCAAAGAACCTGTTAATGAAAGAATGGACAGAACAAATGGAAGTGGGATGGGAGGGTTTTATGGTGGTTTTGTGTGGTCAGCGTCAGGAGCTGAAGAGTGTGAAGGAACAACTTTGCACAGAAAATGTGAAAATACCTAATACACTTCACCTGTTAATGGCTGGAGAATTTTACAACATTTACAGGCCATCAATATTTCTAACTAGTGGTCGACCGATATGGGTTTTTTGACAGCCGATGCCGGTGCCGATATCTTGGAAAGCAGGGTATAATATAATATATAGATAATATATAATATACGATATAATTTCATTTATTTTAATTTATATTTAAGAAATTGAAATCATTTGAAAATGGATTAAAAATAATTGTGTAAAATAAACATACTTATACTTTAGAAGACAAAGCATTTTTCACAAATAAATAAATATTTAATAAAAATCTAATTAAAAAGAAAGTAAACACGGTAACCAACAGGGCACTCAGTATTCTGGGAAGTTTGTGTGAATCATTTATTTATTTATTTTTCAAATAAAGCCAAGGTAACACTCATTTTACATACAGCACGCAATGAAAATTACATGAATATGACAGCGGGCAACTGCATAAAGCGCAGCATAATTTGAAAACACAAGTTTAAAGTTTGTCGATCGCATGTCTCTAGTGAAGCAGAACTCTCCTCCTGTCAGCATTCAATTTGCACGGATCGACCGTCACACAGAGAACACACGATCATGCAGGATACACATGCAAACTTCACAAGATCTCAACTAGATTCGACTAAGTCTGCAAGGTTTGTGAAATTAAATGTTCATTAGTCATTCAAAGATTTGTTTAAGTGATATAAATGCGTGTTTGCTGAATGCTGACGGCAAATGAGAAAGTATTACAATGTTTGCCTTTCTATTACTGATAATATTAAAGCAATCGTTATAATACTTTTTTGTATACATTTTAATTCATTTGTTTAACAGTTCTATCTGATTATTAGACTTATATCCATATTAGACAGAACTGAACGACGACAGTGAACAAGAGGGAGAATGTGAGCGGTGTGCGCTCAGGCGCTGCGGCTGTTGTTCTCGCGCCGTCAAAATAAAAGTCCCGCATCGAACACATCGGCCAAACAGAAAAACTTATCGGCCGATGCCGATATTGAAAAATGCCAAATATCGGCCGATATATCGGTCGACCACTATTTCTAACTTCTGTTTTCTCACTTTATTTTACACAAGCATTTTAGAAAATATATAAAAATGTGTTTTTGTAATTATTTTTGAATTTTTGCAGCAAACTGCGTAAAAAGCAAGCCCGTTGCAGCAGCATATTCAAACAAAAATAACAATGGTCATTTTCTTTCTAACATTTTCATTTTGTTAGTTTAGTGTCATGAATGTTTTAACACTATGTATACACTATGTATAGCTAAAAATTCTATATATGAAAACAATCTATAAACTGCTTGCTTCACATTATTTTTGTGAAAACTGTGATACGTTGATGAGTGATTCTTTGATGAGTGGAAAGTTCAAAAGAATGGCATTTATTTGAAATTGAATATTTTGTAACATTATACATGTCTTTACTGTCACTTTTGAGCAATTTAACGTGTCCTTGCTGAATAAAAGTATTGATTTCTTTGATAATAATAATTAAAACAAATGACAACAAAACTTTTGAATGGTCTGTGTTTGACAAACCAAATTTCGATTTCCTTGCCAAAGCCGATTTATAGCTCAATCTATAGGAAGGGCAGATATATAATCTATAAAGAGACATAGATACCTCAGATGAGAAGTTGAGCTTTTAGTATTTCACACTTTCATCACTTCCCTGCGTGCATCCCGATGCTTTGACCTTTTTTTTCCTCAAGGTGCGTTTCTCTATGGATCGCTGCTCTCTTGTGAATGGCACTGTACCAGAACTAGAATGACAGAGGTATGCTGGGAATTGCATCACGCTAACAGCGCCTCCTCAGCCTCCCTCGGCTTCCCTTAAGTGGTTTGTCTGCGCCTGTCAGATTAGCACAGCCGCTGTATTAACCTGCTGATGAAGACTACAGGATAATGAGTGCTGTTATGCTAACAGGAGGAGGGTTGATGGGAGATAACAGACTTACAGAGATCGAATCACTCGCACAACAAGAAGTGGAAGACCTGTGATATTACTGTGCCATACGCTGCTCAGGGACACGGCTTCTAGAGCATCACACACACACACACACACACACACAAACAATGCATGTGTACATAATAGACCTGTCAATTAACACATTAACACACTTCAGTTAGTTATAAAACAATAACATGATAAACAATCTACACAATAAATTGAATCCCCTGACGTGTACGGAAATTCTGCAGTCAGGAGTTTTCTGATTGACTTTCAGTGGCCCGTAGGTATTTATTTATTTATTAAAAAAAAAAAGTAGAATATTAATCACAATCATGGATATGGGGCACTTATGAGCACGCTTCTGAATTGTAAATTGACAAATGGGACACTCTCCGTTCTCGTGAGCTTCACAGGCACGTGCAGAGCAGAACACAAGACCTCAAACCCACATCAAGTGTGCTAAATGTAAGATTGCAGTCTGGCCAAGAACACTATTTTTGGAGCAGTTTAGTTTTTAGCAGTATTCAATGGTTTGTCGTGTTTAATGCTTTGGAAAGGGGAAATTAGTATTTTTTCTCCCCTATAATTTCTGAAAGAGAAAACTTTTCAGGTCATGACTTTGTAATAGCTTATTTGTTTAAACTCCTCTGGTTGTCCAATATAGCTTTATTATTAAACCAGGGATATGTGATGTTAGATTTTGCTTTTACTTTGTTAAAACCCTGCCTTCAGTTTTTTTTTTTTTTTACAACTTATAGTGTATTCACTTGTGGGTGATATTTTATACTTCTTGAGTTGTACTTCAATTCCTCCAAACAAAGAGCATGAACGACTTCTGTTAAAAATCCCATCTGGATTTCAGTTATAAATAAATCTGTGTTTAGGTCTTTCTCAGAGAGCATTTGTGTGATTGCCCCTGAACTGACACACTAGCTCAGTTGTCTCATTAAGACAGATGAAGCTACTTAGGGAGTCTACTTTTCTCTCACAGTTTTTATTGTTTTTAATTTAAAGAGGAATTACCATAATAATGTGGTCTTAACATTAAAGGTGCTGTATGTAATTTTATGTGTACCAAAGCATAAAAACACCATAATACATTCGCAATATTTAGAAAACGTACTAAGTTCACATACTTGTTTCTCCGAAAACAGCGCTAAAGCCAGTTATTCTACTTTGAAAATGTGCAATCCGTGTCGGAATGCCTGTTTTTGTTTTGGTCTGTGTGATTCCGCCCACTGCCGTTTCATCCCAGAGAACAGAAAATATTGTATCGCAGCCATGGAAGACAGCAAACGAACTGGGTCAGAGATCGCAGATTCTACCCGTCCTAAAAGCCTCTGCATCAATCTAAAAAGCTCTAAGACCAGAGGCATGTTAAAACAAGAATAAATCAGCTCATTAATTTACAGTGTGAGGCTCATTGCTTTCCATTGTCAATTGTGTTCATTCCCTCTGCGTGTCCTCAATCTGACAACTCTCTGGAGCGACGAGTCTGAGGAGGAGGTGGGAGAAACAATATTTTAAATTTGGAATGCAGTACCAATTTCAACCGTTTGCTGTCAATATTACATACTGCACCTTTAATGATAGGTCTAAACGATATCCAGTATAACACAAGCCTAAAGAATCGAGGGTGTACTCAAACTTTAATTGACATTTATGCATTTGGAAGATGCTTTTATCTGAAGTGACCTACACCGTATTCAAGGAACACATTTTATAAGTTATTGTTTTCCCTGGGAATCGAACCCATGACCTTGACGTTACTCAGTGTTGAATGTTGTCAACCAAAGCAACTTATGGTTAAGACTAATTGTCTAAGCGGTTAAGTGTCTGAATTGTCAAAGTAGTGATAATTCATAGAACATCTTGTGGGTTTCGAACCTACAACCCCAAGTGGTTGGGTTGATCTTTTTTTTTTTTTTTTTGCTGGTTTTAGAGGCATTATGTGCACTCATCAGGTAGTTGGTGTTAATGAAGCATGCACTCAAACCTTCACCAATTGACATTTATACATTTGACTGATGCTTTTATCCAAAGTGACTTACATTACATTCAAGGTACACATTTTATGAGTTTCCCCTGAATCAAACCCATGACACTGACATTGCTAGCTCCATGCTCTACTGATTGCACTACTGTTCAGGAAGGCTAATGTTGTCAACCAACACAAGGTTAAGTGTCTGAATTGTCACAGTAG
The DNA here is from genome assembly GCF_001515605.1 of Sinocyclocheilus anshuiensis. Lineage (NCBI taxonomy): Eukaryota > Metazoa > Chordata > Actinopteri > Cypriniformes > Cyprinidae > Sinocyclocheilus > Sinocyclocheilus anshuiensis. The sequence continues at coordinate 178,857 of NW_015542390.1, read as the reverse complement.
TGATAATGCATAGGACATCTTGTGGGTTTCGAACCTGCAACCTTCTGGCAACCTCCCAAGTGGTTGGATTGGTCTTTTTTTGCTGGTTTTAAGGGGTTATGGGCAGGCTGGGAGACCAGCTAAACTAAACATACCTAAAACCAGCTTACACCAGTAAACCTTTTTTTATTTTTTTATTTTACATTATTATTACTTTGGCAGGGAGTAGATGTAGAACTTTGTTGTTTTAATGAATTATTTCATGATTTCCTGTGTTTACAGTATAAGACCATTCTCAAGTTACCTAACTCAAATCAAATGTGACTCTGCTAATGTTGCCAACACACATGATGCAATACAATGTCAAATGTGTATATTCTAAAAAGCATACTCCATCAAAGACCCTCACTTCAATGATAACCCTCTGGGTTTCCCCCGACCATAGCAAGCCACTATGGATGCACATTCATGACAAACACTTGGCTTTCACTCACTCCCCTGCTTCTGGGAAAAGTTGAACTGATTGTTGATGACTATGTTCCTAAATACATGGCAGGTTGTGATTAATACCACATGTTGGCCTTTCATTTTAAAATTGTTTTTGGATTACGGGATTACACAAAGTTGAATTAGTCTTTTTTTTTCAGTGACTGGAGGAAACTGAAAACTTCATGTTCCCACAAGCCTGTTCGATGAAGGCCAGATTTCAAATGACCTTATTTAGATGTTCTTGAAATGCCTAAACTTAATGCACCAGCTCCTCAAAAGCCTTTGCTCCCGATAAGCTAAACCAATGAGGCTGATAACTTGGCCTGTATGGATTTCCCACAGAACATTTTGCAAGAAAAAATAGTCTAATGGCATGACCTTTCAGTTTGTGCTTAAATTTGGGATAAAAGGGTATCTTGGACCTTATGAAGCTCAACCATCTTGAAAATCATTTTGGTGATCAGTACGTCATATTTTGGATGCTGCTATGCTGGTTTGGTGCCACCAGTTCGAACTCAACTAGCTCAGCCAGCAAGACCACCATTTTCAACCAGCTTCACCAGAAAAACTACGGTCAACCAGTTTCTTCAGCTACATTTCACTTGTATTAACAGCTTAGAGTTGCTTCACTTTGAGCTTTTGAGTGTACACTTTGTGCGATACTTTGCACTTGATGTACAAGAAATACAAGTAGGAGCAGGATAGCCTTCATGGTCCTCTGATGAGTGATTCCTCAAAGTCAGCTCTCCTCTGCTGAGCATCCTGAAAAAAATCTGCTGCCCTTTGTCATTCTGGATGCATCAACAAGGAACTGATTTAATTCAAGTTTATTTGTTCAAACCCTAGTTTGGGGGGGCAGTGCGGCTCTGTCTACCAATCAGTCCATTCCCACAATGTTTTGATTCAAGGCCCAGCAAACAAGCATGGAGGGGTCTATTTATTATAGCAAGAGAAGACCCTCCACGAGGGGTCGTTTGATCGCAGCATGACAGAAAACAACAGTAGCCCACCACCATTGCCATCAGCACCCTGCAAGCAGAATTCAGTGCAGATTAAACAGAAGAGGCAGTTACAAACACAAACAGCTTCTTCGGTCTGGGAAAGACCGCACATGATAGCCTTGATGCTTATCCTCAAATGACCTGAATCAAATGTCCTCGGGATGCAAGCATGACGCGGAGGTTTAGAAATCTTCAGGATTAAACAAAAGCATGATGTGTTTGGTAAGGAAAGCTCTTTTGGGTAAAGCAACAGTCTTTTGGTTTTGCTTCGACTATCCAGTTTAAGTCAAACTGCGTCCTGTTTAGGTTGCATTATGAAGTTTATTGTCGGATGCATATCGCCGTAAATGATTCTAGAGGAATATTGTGTTTCTTGAGGTAGTGCAGTTATTTTTGCACACTAGCACTAAGACGATTAGTCTTACTTTTAACCCATCGACTCTCATCCACACTTTGGATAATGGATCAAGACACGGTGCTGAGAAGATGTCAGCAGGATTTGTCAGTCACTAACATCTTCCCTCTAGAACAAAGCTCTCTCAAGAACGTCCAGCAGGGCTTTTTTAGTACTGCTTACTGCGTACTGCCTTCACAAACCATTAGAAATCAGACGATTGAAATTCTTTTCTCCTCTTCTGCCGATTTCCTGTTCTCTTCACAGAGCCGAATGTATAATAAGCCAAGAACGCCTTCGCTATTTTTCTTGTCCTGCAATTAAGAGGTCCGTTTTTAGGCAGATTTTTTATGATTCACCATGAAATCATGAGTGTAAGTGGGTGGCCAGGGGATATAATCTCAATAAAATGGTAGGCCAATTAGTCGTCTGCAGCAGAATTGTGGTCGCAGTGTTTTTATCTTCCATGTTAAAGACTTTCACCTTTTCACAGTGTCACAGTGGCTATTTCTATAGGTGTCCTTTACGCCATTTAGCATAGCCAAGAGTAACTCTCCTTGTATGAGGAGGTCAGCACTTGTGTCAAAAAATCCGTAGGAAAGGCCTCATTTAATGCAAGAACACGACTGTATTCAGCAGTTAACCAATTTAAACCATGTTCTGCATGAGCAAAATAATGACCTTGCATGGACAGACTGCCACTTTCAAGTGTATGGATCCTTTCTGTTTTTTTTTGGTTTTATTTATTTTTTCATGTGAATTTAATCTTGGTCTTTGTCAATTTCTTTTTATTGTTTCTTTATCTAATATGCTATATGGTCAAATTTGCAAATTCATTAGAAGAAAATGACATTTATAAACTCAGTGACTCTTTGACTCTTCCATGACCAGCATTTTTTTTTTTATTATTAAAAATGCTGAATTAAAGTTAAAATAATTAAAAATAATTTTGATATTTTGGAGGCATAAAGTGAAAAATGTCAGGTTGATAATACTGTCCCGATATTATGATAAAGAAAAAAAAAAAATTATTAAATTTCAGTCGAGTTTCTCCAAAGTAGTTAGACTTAATTTTGTATTATTATTTCTTGGAAAAAAATGTTAAATTAAACTTCACTGGTGCACTTGCAGGAAGATGCAGAAAAAAAGCAAAAATATATTGATATTTATGATTGATAGGTCATAGTATTTGTTTAAAAATCATTTATATATATATATATATTTTTTTTTTTAAATAATGATGTCTAAAGTCACATGTATTATGTAAATTATTTATACTTTACTTTACATTTGCCCAGTTAGTATCATAATGTTTTTCTCCTCAGGTTTATGTTTTTGTTATTGCAGTCATGTGTTGGGCTTTGGCTTTATTTGCGGTTTCTGCTATTGAGCGTGACTGTGCATATGTTTCTGTGAATATCTTGGTGTACACACATGCATACATGTCTTCTCGCCTCAGCAAGTGTGAAATTCATGTTCTCACAGTGACGTACACGCATTGCATTCATTTGTACGCCGGTGCAGTATCTGTGCACCAGTGACAGAAGTTTCCCGTGCTTCCTGACCCACTGCTCAGGCCTTACTGCAGTGAGAGACTGTCTTTGATACGCTGATGCAACCGCTCGGTAACTGCTTCTCCAGTCAGTGTTATGGATGATTGCCATGAGATGGAAGCTCTGGGGTCTGGAAGCTCTCGTGGATCTTCACCGTGGCCCCTGTCCTCCGGGACGGACTGCCTGGAGCATCAAGGCCTCTTGTAAATGTCCAGGCGACCTTGAGAGCTCCAGAGCCACCGGTGCTTTGCATTTTCTTAATGTTTCGTGAGTCATGTTGATGCAATCAAATGAAACTTGTCTTCATATCTAACCCCTGCAAGTGAAAACACTGCTCATCTTCAAGTAAACATTTGGAAATGTTTCGTCTTGTGTACATGTTGATGGTTTAACGATGAAAGTTTAGCACAGCAGATTGTTCATTACAGGAGTGTTAATGTCTCTGTCGGTTGGGTTAGTCCCGGTTAAGCCGAGTCAGTGCTATAATTCTGTTCACTTTCTGAAGCTTCATGCCGTTCATTTACTGTTCAGGATTGTGTGTGCATTCACACATTTCAAGAGGCCTTTTACCATGTATGCTCTGATGCCAGTGCACTAAATTGACATGACAAAGCTTCTCTAATGGACTCCACTAATTACAAATTTGTCATTTTGGTGATGATTAATCCAAAATGACATACACTTATTAACAGAAACAGCCCTCGTGGAGTGATCTAAAGTTGACTTCCTCAAGGACACAATGCTGATTTTGTGATCTGCCCTTAAAGTTAAACCTATGACCCATCAGTTAGCATCCTAGATCTTTAACCGCTAGGCTACAATATCCAAAAATATAAGAATCTAAGAAACATGCATGATGGTGCACAACACAGTCATTTATTTTATTTAAAACGTGTGCTGGTGCACAACAATTGTATTTTTTATTTATATTTATTTGTTTTATTTTTTTAAATTCATATTTATTCATTCATTTTTATTTTATAGATTTTTTTATTTTACATTTTATTTTATTGTTGTTTATATTTTATTTTATTATAATTTTTTTAAATTAATCATAATTATTCATTCATTTTTATTTTATTGTATTTATTTATTTATTATTATTATTATAATAATTTTTTTTTTTTTTAGAG
>NW_015542390.1:167743-174287 GCF_001515605.1 Sinocyclocheilus anshuiensis | reverse complement strand
TTATTATTTTAATAATTTTTTTTTTTTTTAGAGTTTAACCTCTCGTGAATGAAAAGCACTGCTTTTCACATCTTTTCACATCCACATGTTTTTTTTTGTTTTTTTTCGAAGGTAAAATTGTTATGCTAAAGCTGCACGTTTCAGACGTTGTGTGCTCGGCCTAATGACGCAAAACACGTAAACGCTTATTTATTTCTGTTCATGTATTTTGTTGTCTGAGCCACGCTGAAACTAAATCTCAGTATTATTTTTGCTGGGAGGATGCCAGTGTTATTTTTTCGTCTAGGAACAATTAAATTTGATTGCTCTTAAGCTGCTAAAGTTGCAAAATGACTTACAGTTTAAATAAATACACTTGGAACGAACACAGCGGAACTCCAGAAGTTCATGTTTGGATGGAAATGCCTCATTTTAATTGTGAACGTGCTTTTCGTTCTGCTCAAACATCTTCGTTTACGCTCCGTCTGCTTTGTGTGTGGTTTTTTTATGGATTGTTGACTTACAGTAAGTGACTTTTTTTTTTGGTTTCAGACACAAATGTAATTGTTGCTTTTGCGGTGCATAAATGTTTATATGGGATAGTTCGGTCATATCTGAGTGTACACCTTACTTCCTACATTTTTAGAGGGATTTGAGTCACTTTTTGTGGTCATTCAAAGCCAGTTTATCCTCCAGATCAATGAAGCCGATCGCAAAGATCAGCACTTCCACTTTTTCCCAGCATAATGTTGACATACTCTCTCTGTCGTCTCTCTGTCTCAGGACACTACCAGCTGTCCCCCACTGTGAATATGCCCCAGGACGACACAGTCATCATTGAAGATGATAGGCCACCTGTTCTTCCTGCCCGCTTGTCGGACCAATCATCATCCAGCTCCCACGATGACATGGGATTGGTGACAGAAATGCCAGGCTCCTGGCCCAAAGATGTCCAGATACAGGACGAAAGGTAATGTTATCACCTACCTCAGAATCATCAGGACATTAATGGGTTGAATTAAGTACACTGCATATTTGATCAATTTTAAGGTGCACTCAGTGATATTTCCACTGATAAAGAAGTAATCATAATCGTACTTTTGAAAAATGATGTCCATTTACATGAGATGAAGACTTCAGTCATATCAGTATCCAATTAAAAGTGTGTCTGAACAAATAAATAAATAAATGAATAAATAGTAGTGGGGTTATTATAGTTAACTTAAAGTAAAACAATTAAGATTTTTTTTTTTATTTGAAACAAAATAAACATTAACTGAGATCAAGTATTAAAACATAGTTTATTTCTGCCAAGGAGTTGCCAAGGAAACATTTGTCATTTTCATTTAGTTTAACTTGATATACTAAAATAACTAAAACTACAACTGAAATAAAAAAAATATTAAAAACGATATAGACTTATTTAATAATAATATTAATAGTAGTAAAAATGACAAAAACACACAACAAAATGACTTTAAAATTAGTATAAGTATAAAAATAAAAACTAATTCAAACTACTAATAAAAATTATAATAGTAACTTGATACTAAAATACCACTGTGTAGTAGTAATTGTTTTTTGTTTATATATATATATATATATATATACACACACACACACACACACACACACACACACACACACACACACAGTGTTTTTGTGTTTAGTTTATTTGTATTTTTTTATGTGTGTGCTTAAAATATTATTGATAATTGCTCTAGAGTGTGTTTTTAGGGCAACATGCACATATATCGCAGACATGATTTAACTGCGTTTGGACATCAGCCAGAGAATCACAGCTAGCTTGATGACAACTAATGCTCCTTCATTTAGTGCCGGTCTTTAATCACCACAGTCCCGGGTTCAAACGGCCTTCTCACCTCACCTAAAACATCAAACCATCAAAACAACAAAAACAAAACCTCATTCTGAACCATAAAATGTTTCCTTCAAGCACAAACAGCGAGTCATTTTTTTATGCATTATTAAAATGTTGTAGTCTTTGGCATTCAGTGATTGAGGAGCGCATTGGTTGACCTCAGCTATTGTTTTGTGATGTCTCGTCCGTCATAAAGGCCAAATCACAGCCCATTATGTTTCCGCACAGCGCTGAAATGTGAGAGCTGCTAAATAAACGAGTGCGGTGATGGTGACAGCAGGGAGGACGATCAGTGTTTGGGCTTCAGTTGAATGTTTGGGCTCAGAAGCAGTGTGAGATATCGTGACGCTGCTCCTGTCTTGAATATGTGTGTGTAATAATGCATACGGTCTGTGCGCTTTAGCAGAAAGTCTGAAAGTCTTACTGTTTGAAATTTAGGATACTTTTCACCATGATATAACATTTTCATCATAGCTGAAATCTATTCTAAATAGTCTGTAACGTGGTAGAGGAAATCCTTTTTATTACAGCTATGGTGGTTAAAGCGGTAGCTGAGTTAAATATGTCGAGATCATTTTTAATAACATACAATAATTGCATGGATCTACCCGTAGTTATAAATATATAATACATGCTGTTAATATGGTCTTACTACAGATAGCACAGTAAAATTGTTGTTTATATGCAAACACTAATATTTTTCATATGCTAGTATGGTAGCTGTTGAAGATTTTTTTCCTGATACAATTACAGGAAGGAATATGCATTGTATTAAACCCTTTTTAATATGAAAAAGTGACAAATTAGTTTCAAAGTGTGACTCACTTGACTAAATTTGACTGAAATGAGCTTCAGTAATTTATCAACCATTTCAGTCAAATTTAGTCAATGTGAGTCACACTTTGAAACTAATTTGTCACTTTTTTATTTATTTTTATATCACTTTTAGTTTTAGTAATTTTAATACTTCATACTTCAAGTTTTTCATATTTAATTCAATATTTATATTTTGTTTTATTTCAGATTAATTTCAATTTAAAATGAATGAATGAATGATTAAATGAATAAATGATTTTTTAAAAATAGTTTTAGTTAACAGTGCAACACTATTGTTTAGTAAACAATAACAACACTGAACAGGGAGTATTTAATGCTAACTTTTATTGCAATTCAAGTACATTATGACAGTTTTATCATGAAGTAAAAAATAATAATAATAATTAAAAAAAAAAAATGATATATATAATTTTATTCATTCATGCATTTCTTTCTTTCTTTTGTGGAAAAGCTGTAGTTAAATACTATCTGTAGTAAGACCATATTAACAGCATGTATTATATATTTATAACTACGGGTAGATCCATGCAATTATTGTATGTTATTAAAAATGATCTCGACATATTTAACTCAGCTACCGCTTTAACCACCATAGCTGTAATAAAAAGGATTTCCTCTACCACGTTACAGACTATTTAGAATAGATTTCAGCTATGATGAAAATGTTATATCATGGTGAAAAGTATCCTAAATTTCAAACAGTAAGACTTTCAGACTTTCTGCTAAAGCGCACAGACCGTATCTGATACACTGGACCTCTTTTTAGTCTTCAGCTAGAGTCTTCTTTCCACCTGCTCACATTGTTCATCATTCATTCAGACGCTGCAGACTCTACCTGTGTGTGAATGTTTTATTGGCCACTATGGGAACCATTTAGCTGTTTGGTACTTTCAGCCCTGAATACAGTAGTCTGTTGCCTTAGTGAGTGTGTGTGTGTGTGTGTGTGTGTGTGTGTGTGTTTTGGGTCCAGTTCTCGCTCCTTGGGCTAAAAGAGGCTCCTAAAGGAAGTGACTTGAGAAATCAATGTCTGTCCACTTTCAATCTCTCTCTCTCAGTCCCATGAGACAATTTTCTCTCTGCACACTTTCCCACAAAGCCTTTCGGGTCCAGTGTCTGTTTTGTTTTTACTTACTGTATGTATCTTGTTTGTGATGTCATATGTTTGTCGTCGTGGATTGAGGCCATAGCAGTGCTGTCACTCTCACACACACACACACACACACACACACACACACACACACACACACACTGTGTGCGTGTGCAGCACTGCACTGCCTCGGGTTAGTCTGAATTATTCATGTCTAAGAGGCCTTATATGCACACCACACTCTCTTCTCTCTGTGTTACACACTCATGCAGATGTATGACAAAATTAATTTAACAGGAGACACACATGCATATCTCTCACTGATTAATCACCTCAGCAATACATTCATACGGTACACATGTATGCATCCCGATGTTGAGACAGTTACACATCCACTGGAGGGCGCTACCACTGGAACATCACGCAGATAAAATAAAAATTACAATTGATATTGCTTATGGTTCATTTGTCACATTGCAAACAGAAAGTAAAGTCAGATGCACTGCATTGTGGGATACTTAAACCTACATCGTGTGCAACGTTTTAAGTATTAGTTTATACTGCAGAAATAGAGTAATATTGTAGATTACTCTTAAAAATTAAGGTTCTTTAGGGGCATTGATGGTCCCATGAAGATCCCTTGACATCCATGTGTCTACGTTTTTTTTTGTGTTAGTCAAATTTCCTTTTTAGTTTTTATGAGTTTTTAGTCTAGTCTCAAAATTAAAATCATGATTGTTGTGATTTCATAAATGCCATCAGAATTATTGCACTTTCACCTATAAGCATACATATGGTTAATTTGACCTCATCTAGTTTCCTGATTTATTAAATAATCATAAATATAAACTCAAAAGCAAAAACAGTGACATTCCTAAAAGTAATTCTAGTAACTCCATATTATATTCATGCATTTCTAATAAAACAACATCAAAAAATACTTTGTATTGTGACTTAGTATTGTGGTTGCGTAAGTGCTTTTATAGTCCAGTATAGTGTATGTACATATATAAAATATAGTCAAGATCATGCTTGGTGCCTGATGCCTGATGGCAGATTTAGTCGAAGCATATGTGTGATTGAACACAGGCTGACTTCTTCTGAGCAGAATATCTCAATAAAGATTGCTAAAGTCCAACTTACATGTTTGTCGATGTTTTCAGATCATCAGTACTTTTCTCGTAGCGTAGAAAGACCACATGTGGATGGTTGCCATATTGGGAAGATAAAGTAAAACACAGCACGGCTTTAATTAGGGGATTTAACTCTTGACATCTGGCAACCGCAAGCATGAAAACTCACAGAGGTCTATATTTTTTCTCTTCTTTTTTGTTGATGAAAATATAGTTTTTATTTTCACAGTCACAGTTAGTGTTCAACATAAAACTGCTGCGAGACACCATCCAAAGAAAGAAAGAAAGAAAGAAAGAAAGAAAAAGAAAACCTAAGAAAAACATGGGTCTTCTATGGTGAAAAAAACCCTTTCGGGAGCCTGTATTTTTAAGAGTGTATGCCGTTCCACGCACAATTTCTGTCTTTCTTTATTTCTCTCTCTCTCTCTCTCTCTCCCTCTCTCTCTCTGTCGTGAAGGATGGCGTCTCGCAGCAATTTTCTGGGTTCACGCACAGAAGCGTATCTCTCATTAACACATTAGGACTCCTCTCAAGACAAATGGCTCTTTAGCAGGGCCAAACCACAAACATTAATAAAGTGACCTAGTTAGAGCAGAAGCAGCCATTCCAGTGTGCATGAATGTTTGTAGCCAGTGTAATAACGATCATTAAATAAAGTCTAATGTTTGCTTGAGATGCGTTCATGAATGCAGGTAGAGCGATAAGTCATAGGAGGCCGTCCGTTACAGTCATTTTATCATGGGATGATTTTTGGTGGTGAATATCATGAGTATTGTCAAGAACATGCCTGGATTTTACAGTATTTCACCACTGAACTAAAATAAAATAATAAAAAAAATAGGAAAACCCTTGTGTTCTTGTTACATGTATTTACTATAGTAACAGTGACAGTAAATTATGCATATTTAACAGCACTAACACTAAACCAAACCCTAATCCTAATAATCACACGCACACACACACACACGTTTACTTAGCTATCTAAATGGGGACATTACATAGACTTCTATTGTTTTTATATACAGATAGTTATACACTTTTTAACCTAAACCCACCCCTGCCTATATATATATATAAACTTTGCAGTATGTGGTCAGATTGCATGGCTATCCATATGGGGAAAAAAAACAGATGTTCAATAAATAATGAAGCTTTACTATAAGCTGTTTGCAGTTGCTAAGCAATGCAGTAGCTTCGTTGTGCATTAATATAGAATTCAGTTGATGTGCGGTCATAGGTGAACGTTTATGCTTTACTTTAACAGCTCTGAATGTCACTCATCCACTTAACAATCTGTATAATATAATAAATTATAATTTGTTGTTTTTGCCCATCAATACAATAATTCTTCAAACAAATCTAATTGGTCTCCTTCTACTTTAACACCCTGTCAATGCAGATAATGTGACTCAACGTTTTACCTCTTCGCCTGGCTTTGACCTTTGATCCAATACTTTTAGTTAACTAACTAACTAACTAACTAACGAACTAACTGACCGAGCGATCGATCGATCTATCCATCAATCAATCTTAATATTAAAAGCTTATATTTAGAAACGTAACTAGTTTCCAAAGCAACATATCTCATTTTCATTTTAATTTAGTTTAACTTGATGTACTAAAATA
>NW_015542390.1:156342-167707 GCF_001515605.1 Sinocyclocheilus anshuiensis | reverse complement strand
TTCTATTGTTTTTATATACAGATAGTTATACACTTTTTAACCTAAACCCACCCCTGCCCCTCACAGAAAACTTTCTGCATTTTTACAAACTTTGTTTACTTCATTTTTATGCCAGTCTTACAAATTTGGCGATTTTGTCAGGTTTTGCTCACTTTTGGGTACAAATGTGTCCCTAAAATATGGTTAAGTAGGTATACACAGACACACACACACATACACACACACACACAATTTAATAATGACAAATGAGGCGAACATAAAATGTGAAAATCATATGAACACTTGTGCACTTAAAATTCACTATAAAACATTGAAAACATATTATCTTAAACTTCTTCATTTTAATTTAGTTTAACTTGATGTACTAAAATAACTAAAACTAAAACCGAAATACAAATTTTAAATTCACTGAAATAAAAAAAGTTGCTAGTAAATTTAACAAACAATTACAAAGAAACAGCAAGTAACAATTAACATGAAATTTTGAAGTAGAAAAACTGAAATAGTATTTTCTTTTAAAACATGGTTGGATAATCTTTGTTTTATTTACAGCTTCTATTTATTTATTTATTCATTCATTCATTCATTCATTCACTTTTACAGTGTATATAGACTATACACTATAAACGTCAACTAAAAGTAAAATAAAAAATGTAAAATAATTTTCAAATAAAAACTAATTTATAATATCAATAGCAAATATAATAGTACCTCAATGATACTTATGGCGCTTTTCCACTGAGTGGTACGACTCGGCTCGGCACGGCTCAGTATGGTACGGCTCGGCTCGGTTTGCGTTTCCACTGCAGTTCAGTACCGCTTTAGAGTGGGCGGGATTATTCACGTGTCGTTTATAGTTGCGTCGCCTCTACTGCCGCGACTCGTGAAAAACGTTTTCATTTCGCGTCGCCCCATCAAGCTCTCGCTGGATCCGCTCCTCTGCTATCATCGTCTGTACTTCTTCAGCAGACAGCGAAACAGCCACTTTTTGGTTGTTAAAAAAGTTGCGCTTGTTCAAAACAGTTGCGTTCGATCCTTCGCTGGCTGTGCTGATTTAAATCTAGCGGTTCTGTTGTGTTTGTGTCGCAAGTTCAGGTAGTGACGATTCTCTCCGGCCAATCCGTGATCAGCAGAGTTTACACGTCACGTTTTGGTAGCGGGTTCGCTTGGAACTTCAACCGAGGTGGTACTAAAAAAAGTACCAGGTACTGTACCCAGTGGAAAACCCCCCAAAAGTGAACCGTACCGCGTCGTACCGTGCAGTACCATGAAGTGGAAAAGCGCCATTAGTGCTGCCTAATTCTGACTGAATTTAACTCACAAATGACAAATCAGACAGATCTTTTAATTTCAGACCTCTGTTCTGTAGCTTCCAGCGGTTCTGGTTTTGGTGATGTGTGTTTAAAGGCAGTCATTTGTTATTAGCAGAGATCCAGTCTGGCCAGAGTTAATTGGACGTGACTCTAATGGCCTAATTGATGGAGTGTCTGGATGGTCAGCTCGTGTTCAGCGCTCAGGTCTGCATCATAGTTGACAGAGAGACTTTTTGTGATTTAACTTGTGTTAAGAACTTGATTTGTATGCATTAGTAGTTTGTGTCTGCACACAACTGAACCTTACAGTGTACGGCATGCATACAGTATCTCATAAAGGCGTATTAAGTCATATCTCATGTGTGTTGATATGTTGCTGACTGTTTTAATGACACGTTCTCCTCTCCCCAAATGCTAATGGATCCCTGTTGGATATGAATATTAAGACACAGAGCGGTGCGTATGTTCAACATATTGCAACTTCCTCAAGCCCATTTTGTGTGTGCTGAACACCTCCCAGATGTGCTTCACACTCCACCCTCTGGAGTTTCCACCATACTGGGGTTCAGATTCATCTCTGATGAACATCTCTCCCTACGTCACACACACATGCACATATGCATATAGATCTGCTTTTCTCCCTATCAGTGAGGACAGAGTCTCCATCAAGTGTCATCATTTACCAAGCCTTTTGTTGTTCCAAAAATATGTTTCTTATGTTTCTTTCAAAAAGACTATAAAGAAAATAAAGCTTAAGATTTTTTTAAAATCATAACATTATCTTCATGATGATTGAGCACACTTCTCCAAATTCTCATTAATGTAATGCAAAAAGTTTATTTTATTTAATTTTATATACAATTATGGTACTTTTTTTCTTTTTTAAATCCAGGCTTTTATTATAATGAAAGTGACGTCAACTTATTTAACATAATGGTAGATACAATTAAATAAAGTTATAGAAAAATAAACTAAAAAGTATTATAGAAAACTCTATTTCTCACACAAAGTTATCAAATGAAGAGTCGTAATATTAAGTACAAGTTGCATGGATTACAGTTATGACGATTTTATAATGTTTCCATCCTTTTTGAAATTTGATTTAGTTTTTTCCCATTTGTTGTAAGCACATTACTTTGTGTTCCACACAATAACAAAAGTCAAACGGACAACATTTCTGGCTGAACTATTTCTTTAAATTAAGCAATAAAATAAAAATTTTATTAAATTAAATAAAAATTAAATAAATACAATAAAATAAAAGAGTAAAAAGCTGTTTGAAATGTCTTTTGGAGCGATATACTACATAGACACTGCTGAGATTGGCTTTTAGAAGAATATGTAAATATGTGCTGTGTGCTGTCCTCTCAATAACAAAATAAATACAAACATGACAGCGATGAGAAAACAGCAGTTAAGAAAGCATCTGATCATAGTGATGTGGATGTTTGCACCATGTTTGCAGTTCGGTACTCCAGTCAAGTCACATCGTTTTTAATTATAGCACTTTATGCAATAGACTGCTTTAAAGCAAGCAGCTTTACAGTATTAAACATGAAAAAAAAAAACAACAACATTGTCAGTGTCACTTTCAATTAAAATGACAACTTTAGTTTCTACTATAAATCAGTTCATGAGTGTGTTCATGTTGTAACTCACGGACACCTGACCTCGACGGACTGATCAGAAGAAATGAACCAGAGAAGATTTCCACATCAGAAAAGGCGGAGCTACAGAGCCACACCCACTTATTACATAATCACCACGGACCAATGAGAGTTTGAGGGTGTTTGCCAGCCGGAGTGAACTTTTCCAGAAAATGTTTCAAACTCCAAATTAACTCAGTTTTGGTCTGCTCTTGTTTGAAACCACTTCACACCAGTTCATTTTTCAGTTTAACTTGAAGTATATCAGGCCTTTAGTCCAGTGTGTGTGAGTCAGTCAAGGAGTTGTAGTGTTTAATATGCTAGAAGAGAGAGAACAAAAATAATTACAAGGGAGTTTGGAAGGAATTGAGAGTCTAAAGAGAATATATTGACCTTATCTTCAGCATAGGGTGAGCTCTCTGTCTCCAGTCGATATCTGCAGACGGCATGCATCTAATCAAGCATCATAACACCTCGATCAATACCAACAACACACCCGTCTGCTCTCGCTAATACAACACTTCCTACACATCTACATGTGGACCAAACGCTTCACACCACAGCAGTCTTTAGTATTGAGGCCAGAGCAGTTACTGCGCTGATATCCACTCTCCATTCTCTGAACTTCTCTCTCAGTCGTTTGGATCCTCTAAAGCTTGTTTTGCTCCCATGCTCCTCTCAAAGTTCAGACGTGTTTTTGTGATTTGCATCAGAGCTCCTATTGGTCTGCAGTGCATTATGAACAGCATGAAACTCACTCTGAGTAAAAGGATTCGTGACTTCAAACACTAAAGAGGAAAGTGGGGACTAAAGGAAAGGTTTTCTGTGAGCGTGATGTAAGTAGGAGGCTCACAAGAACAGATTTTGACACATTTCAATCCCAGGGAACGTTGCGACGCCTCCGTTTGTTTCTGATGAGGGAATATGAGTGAGAATCTCGAGTCTCGAGTGCCTTTTAAACTATTAGAACTCTGTTTAAAATATTGTAAAGAGACGCAAACACTGATTTTCACATTAATGCATTATTATTCTTTTTTCTTCAAATTTTATGCATGAACATATACATTTTTAAATATAAACATTTAAGCACTTTAAGAATAAATTAATCATGAGTAAAAATATGGCTACATATTCTACAGCGGCATCAGTAACTAAACCTTTTGTTTTGTGTGATGCTGCATCCACATCTTTAATAATCCAGTTTTATTAGAATGTTATAGAATTAACAATAAAACAATGAAATCTCTGGGTATTTGCAGTACAGATTATTTTATTCAATTTCTAGGACTTAAAAAATATAGGACTAATTTATAATAATAATAATAATAATAATAATAATAACTAATGTTAACTAATGAACCTTATTGTAAAGTGTTACCATTATTATTAAACCATATAATAAATAATATAACATGATTACATGAATTAACAGAAATAATTCCAAATAATAAAGTCAATCAGTCAATCAATCAATTAATAAATCAATCAGGCCATAGGAGTCCTAAACATACATACATGCATACATTATTTATTTATTTATTTATCAACAAACTACAACAAGAAGAAGAAGAAGAAGAAGAAGAACAACAATAGCATTTTAATAAATTATCTACTAAATCAAGAAATACCTTTTTATTGCTTTAGTAACAAATATCACTGTTCACAATGCAGTGCTGCTGTCATTACCATCATGGCAAGCATTTTAGAAAACCACTTGTTTGAAGACAGTTTGAAGACCAGAACAATTTCTTCATCATGATCTGAAAGCAGTCATGGTTGTGTCTGTGTCTTTACAACAATAAAGGAAGATTGCTCAAACCCAGTGATCAGGTTTTATTTCAGGACATTATTCCATGTTTTTTAGGAACTTTTTCATTCGGTCAGTCCTGTTGTGAGTCTCTGCTTCACTACATTTTACCTCCATTTAATCCAGTCCATCTCTGCTGTCCTTGCTGGTTTTTACTCCGTTTCTGTTTATTTTCGGTTTGGAAACACTTGCTTTCAGTATCTAGATCTCATGTCTCAGATATATTTTTTGCCATTATTTTCTCTCAGGGACACACAGTGTGTGTGTGTGTGTGTGTGTGTGTGTTTGTTATGAAGTAAAAAGGAATTCAGGATGAATAATGCATCATTGATGTGTTTGTCCTCCTGTACTGAGGGGATGCTTCTGTCGGTGGGTTTGGGAGCTGGTGTGACCGTGTAATCCAAGGACTGGAAACACACAGCCGCCGCAAGGCTGGACGAAAAGTGCTTTAAACTGAGTTTGGTGGAGAACAGCTGAGTCTATAGTGGACTGATGGAGAAAACTGCTCAAACTCTACCGTGTCTTAATCTCATGCCGAGCTCTCTTCAAATCTATTTTCTATTTTTTTTTTTTCTGTTGCTTGATGAATTTTATATTAATCATTTATTATATTAATACTTTAGTAATAGCAATCAAATTATATAATAAAAAAAGAAGATATCATTATTGTTATTATGCAGGTTGCCAACATTTTTTAATTATATAAATTAAATAATAATAATAATTATTATGGTTATATTCAGTTTTCAGTAACCCTATAAAAAATAAAAGCAATAATAACAGGCAATTTATTTATGTATTAGTTTGTTTGTTTGGTTGGTGGTTGTTGTTGTTGTTTGCTTGTTTATTATTATTATTATTATTATTATTATTCCTTGATTAATTTTATTTGCTATATTTGCTATATCAATATATTAGTAATATCAATCAAATTATATAATAAATAATAATATAAGATATTATTATTATTGTTATCATCTTGCATGTTTTTCATGCTAATATTTTCATTAAAAACAAAAATAAATAAAAAACAATGACAGGCAATATTTATTATTATTATTATTATGTTCGTTGATTAATTTTTTATTGATAATTTAGCATAATAATATTTCAGTTATTTCAATCTAATTGTATAATAAATAATAAAAAGGAAAGTCATGTTTCTCCTGTCTTTCAGCACACTCTGTCCAGACGCAGATATGGATGACATGTTTCAGAGGGAAGTCTTCGGCCGGCAGAGCATGTCAGAAAAGCGGACCAAACAGTACAGCGATGCTGCTCAACTGGAGATCGTCAAGAGTCACAAGTCGAAGAGTATGGACCTAGGTAACCTCACGCTCAACACTAGCACTCCCCAAACCACTTCCTGTCCCTTGCCTCACTGCTTCCTGTTCCTTTGCAATCCAGCAGCGCGGTATATGAGCCAGGGTGCGTACGCTAGCACAGCGCTTAACGTTAAAGCTAATAGTATCAGGCTCAGCAATGGCTACACCAAACTTAAAAGAGCACAGAGAGCTGTTAAACATTACAAATGATGTCATGAAGTCAAAAACTGACTTTTTGCATCCCTTTCTCTCCTAACTAACATATTTATCACTCATCTCTCAGAGAAGGCCTTCAGCTCACCTCTGAGGTGGGTTTGAGGGACTCAAGGACAGGTCAGGGTTGTTGAGAGCATACTGGCCCGTCTCAGGAGACGCAGAGCGTCTGCCGCATGGCCGCGTGGCTAATCGGAGGAGATAAAACATCGCTTTCATCCTCTTTATCCTCGGCCAACATCAAGACCACAGTCTCCTGAGACTGGACCAATGCCCCGCTCAGTCAGGACCAGACTAGACTCTCGAGACACGTCTCGCTCTTTACACTTCACTAGCAAACGTGAAATGAGTGGAAGGTGATATAGCACTTTAAAAAATGAGAAAAAGAGGGAAAAGGAACATTGTTTGGCAGCAGATGAGACCCGTTTCAGTGCCTCATCAAGCTTTAGTTAGACTGTGTGAGTTGAAGTGTATTACACACATCAGTTTTGGTGTTCAGATGTTACACACATAAATGCATACAGTACTGTACCACAAATATACAGTAGCCCCAACAAGGGTTAAAGATGCCACAAACTGAATGTAGTTCAGTGTTATTAAACAGCACTTACTTACTGACACTTAATGGATCATGACCATACTTAATAACGTAACGTAACATAACTATTAATGTATTGATGTACTATTAATGTACTACTAATAATTAATGTAATGGTTACTATGTTAGGACACCTGTTAGATCTTTTAAAATACTACTGCTACTACTACTACTACTACTACTACTACGACTACTACTACTACTACTACTACTACTACTAATAAATAGTTATAAATAATAATCAAAATTGTTTATATAAATATTACGTTTTTTGTGTAACTTTTATGTGATATATATATATATTACCATTAAAAAGTTTGGGCTCAGTACTTTTTTAATGCTATTATTTTGCAAGGTAATGTTACTTAAATTAAATCATAATAAGATGCTGTTCTTTTCATCTTTCTATTCATCAAAGAATCATCAAAAGAAAAAAAAAAGAAAACAAATAATGCATCATGGTTTCCACAGAAATACTGGGCAGCACAAGTTTTCTCATTGATAATAAACAGAAATGTTTGTTGAGCAGCAAATCAGCATATTAGAATGATTTCTGAAGATCATGTGACACTGAAGACTGGAGTAATGATACTGAAAATACAGCTGCGCATCACAGAAATACATTACATTTTACAATATATTCACATAGAAAACAGCTATTTGAATTGTAAAAATATACCATTATATTACTGTTTTCACTGTATTTTTACATACTAGACTTCTTTCAAAAATCAATAAAATATTTTACAGACACCAAAATTTAAACATAAATAAATAAATAACTAAATAAATAAATAAATAAATAAATAAATAACTAAATAAAGGAGCTGCCTTTAACAAAATTGGATAAACTTAGGCAGTAGTCTGAGAAATTTGCTTATTTCTTCCCCAGTTTTACACAATAATGAAATGAAATGCATTTATAGAGGACAGATGTGGCCGTCATTTCAAACGAGCAGCAATCCAAGCCCTCTCCTCTCGACTCATTAGAAGCACATTTCAATTCCACCAAATCCCCTGTGTTTTGTTCTGATGAGCCGTTTTCTTAAAATGGCATTTCTGCCTTCAGGTTGAGTATATAGTTTTGCTCCTCTCAGGCTTTTAGAAGAACACAATCTCCAGTAACAGTCTAAAGACAGATTTGAGAGCCAACATGGGGAAAATTACAGAGAAAAAATAAATACAAAAATCAGCCTTCATGGTTTCTACCCTATGTGTGATAAGACTGAGAGGGACAAAAAAGCCACTGGTTACACCTGGTTGATAGAGCTAAAATCACCTAACACATATATCTGCCCAATGCTTTTGAATGTTATCGCATGAGAATTCATTAAGTTCTCTCTCACCATCTCATGGGTTTTCCCACTTTGACCGTCTGCCTCTGTCTCACGTCTTGTCTCACTTTCACAGAGTGATTTGCATGCCGCTTGGTTTGGCCTTTGGAAATGTCAAGAAACATCTGTAATGGAATGAGTTGCATGGGTCTGGGAATGGTGGAACTTCTTGAATTAACCAAACACAATTGTTTATGCCTCCCTAACAGTAGCCGACGAGTTTAACCTCACTCCCCGCACAGAGAGGACCGAAGGTAAGGCCACCGGTCAGGGACACTAACCTCACGAACACACCGGATCTCTGAGTGTCTGCGCATGCTGATGTTTTGGTGGACTTCTAATGGTGTTTTTGAAAGATTTTAAACACTTTTTCAGATAAACATCTGGAGCTCTGTTTCAAAACCTAGTAAGCCGCCAGCAGCTGCATTATGTTGCCACCATATTTGCTTCACTTTGTTTAAAATCTAAAGCAGCTTTGTGTGTATCCTTCATGCAGAAAGCAATCCCAGAATGCACTGGGAGTATAGTGAGAGAAAAAAATCAAGATGTAAAAAATGTTAACTATAATATTTATTTATATATATATATTTATTTATTTATTTATTTATTTATTTTAATTCTGAATATAAAGCACTATTTTATCCAGTATGTATTAGCGTCATTAGCATTAGCAACATGCTAATTAGAATGTCTATTCTATTGAGTATATTATAATTAGTCTATTCTAACATGTCTATTAGAATCAATTGAGAGAAATGTATATTTTATTTCATTAGACACTAGAAAAACATTGTTTAAAGTTTCAGTCTATTTAAAAGTGCACTGTTTGTATTTGTGCCCTTTAGCTTAGCAGTTTGCTAATGTCAAACTCAGTCGAGAAAAATGTAGAGTACAGTTTATGATATTTCATTAGTTACAGTGTAGAAAATAATAAAACAACTGTATAATGTATAATGTTTCTCAGTTGGTTAGAATGGAGTTTGGCATTAACTTCACGTTTCTGTCTAATTAAAATAATAATAATAATAATAATTTCTGTTTTACCCTATATTTATTTGCCTTTAGCTTAGCAACATGCTAATGTCAAACTATTAGAATCAGTTGAGAGAAACGTACTGAAGACTACAGTAGTATTTCAGTAGATATTTAATAGTATAGAAACCATTGTTTTAAGTTTCTGACTATTTATAAATGGACAGTTTAGCCCAGTATTTAGGCTATTTTTTGTTAGCTTAGCAACATGCTAATGTCAAACTCCATTCTAACCAATTGAGAAACATGTAGACTACAGTTGTTTTATTAGACTCTAAATAGTATAGAGAAAAACACGTTTTATTCTAATTAAAAAATGACAATTTTGGACAACTATTAGGTATTAGCTTAGCAACATGCTAATGCCAAACTCTATTAGAATCAATAGTGAGGAGATGAGATTCCATTATCATGAAGATGCTCCCTATGTAGGCAGTAGACAGCAAGACGACTCACTAGGTTTTGGAAGAGAGCTGCAGTATTCTTAGAATGACAAATGAACAGCGCGAGACCACCGGTGACGGTGGAAATGAGTCCAGCAACAACTTTAATCTGCGCTTGGAAAAATGCCCCCCCTTTGACTTCTTGACTCTCCTATCTGCTGTTAACTGTTAGTAATCAATCTAACTAAACGACTGTGTGCGTTGTGCTCGTTAAGGAAGTCATTGTAAGTAATTGCCATCAAATCAGAGAGGGTGTTGCTGTCTTTTTTCCCATTGAAATGAAGTGCCATAGTGTTAAATAGACGTTTTGGCAGCAACTTTTTTTTGGAAAGCAAAGCACGCTGTCTGTTCTTGAGGGACTATGATGGAAGAAAACATTAATTATGCTGAAGGCAGCTGGAATGGGAAAAGAAACAGAGGTGTGTATGTATGCATGCATTCATGTGTGTGAGGAGAGATTGCTGAAGTTATGTTTGAAATAAAGAGCCTCAATGTCAGACTGCAATTAATCCATCAATGTCAAGCGTCCGGAGCAGAGAGTTCTAGTTGCAGCACAGCGGAGCAGTAGTCATGCTGGGAGTTGCCGGAAATTCATTCTGTCAAAAAAGTCAAAGCTTTTCTATATTAAAGTCAACATGAAGCGCTGTTCGCAACCCTTTTTATTTCTATTAAACGAGAGATGTTTGAAAAAATAAATGTGGACAGGAATTGTTAAAATTGGAGTTGCATATTAATCATGTTGCTGAAAAACTCCTTACATCTTCTGTTTGTCGTGGCGGTCACAGTGGTGCAAGATGCTTGCTTATCGTGTCACGAGGCCTTTAGATGAATGTATTTTGAAATGATAAGTTGTTTTGACTTCATTACAGTACAGAAGTTGAGGCTGCCATAACTGGAAGCTTTCGTTCGTTTTAGACCACCAGAGACATCTAAAAACAACCTTTAATGGACAACAGGCTCTTCTCATATGAAATCAGAGGAAGGCATTATGGCGAGACATGAGAGGCAAAACAGAAGTGGACTGTAGGCAGAAAAGGCAAATCGAGAAGGAAGACCTTCAAAGCAGGTTTTCAGTGATTCCCAACCAGTCGTATGTGCACCACATATACTCAAGCAGGTTCCATTGGGACAATCTCGATTTGTCTTTCTTAAACCTGTTAGTCTTTGTTAGCTGTCAGTCATAGCTTATTATTGAATTGTGTAAAATGAAGTGTGTTTGTGTTATTTTAGTATCATTGAGATACTGTTATAGTTTTTGCTAATACTTTACAATAAAGTTCCATTAGTTGACATTGGTTAACGATTAACTAAAATGAACTAACAATGAGCACATTACGTTATTTATTAATGTTAATTAATAAAAATACAACCGTTATTTAATGCATGTTAGCCCAGGTCCATTAAATAATATTATCATATACAACTTTTGATTGTAATAATGTATTAGTAAATGTTGAAATTTGGTAAGATTAATACATGATTTTGATATTTTTTCCCATTGCTAGTTAATGTTAACTAATGTAGTTAACCAGTGTTAACAAATGGAATCATTTTGTAAAGTGTTAATATTAGTTTGAATTTGTTTTTATATTTATATTTTCTGTTTTCATCTTAGTTTAATAATATTTTTAATAATTTAGTAGTTTTTTTTTTT
>NW_015542390.1:149588-153072 GCF_001515605.1 Sinocyclocheilus anshuiensis | reverse complement strand
TCTATTGGAATCAATAGTGAGGAGATGAGATTCCATTATCATGAAGATGCTCCCTATGTAGGCAGTAGACAGCAAGACGACTCACTAGGTTTTGGAAGAGAGCTGCAGTATTCTTAGAATGACAAATGAACAGCGCGAGACCACCGGTGACGGTGGAAATGAGTCCAGCAACAACTTTAATCTGCGCTTGGAAAAATGCCCCCCCTTTGACTTCTTGACTCTCCTATCTGCTGTTAACTGTTAGTAATCAATCTAACTAAACGACTGTGTGCGTTGTGCTCGTTAAGGAAGTCATTGTAAGTAATTGCCATCAAATCAGAGAGGGTGTTGCTGTCTTTTTTCCCATTGAAATGAAGTGCCATAGTGTTAAATAGACGTTTTGGCAGCAACTTTTTTTTGGAAAGCAAAGCACGCTGTCTGTTCTTGAGGGACTATGATGGAAGAAAACATTAATTATGCCGAGGGCAGCTGGAATGGGAAAAGAAACAGAGGTGTGTATGTATGCATGCATGCATGTGTGTGAGGAGAGATTGCTGAAGTTATGTTTGAAATAAAGAGCCTCAATGTCAGACTGCAATTAATCCATCAATGTCAAGCGTCCGGAGCAGAGAGTTCTAGTTGCAGCACAGCGGAGCAGTAGTCATGCTGGGAGTTGCCGGAAATTCATTCTGTCAAAAAAGTCAAAGCTTTTCTATATTAAAGTCAACATGAAGCGCTGTTCGCAACCCTTTTTATTTCTATTAAACGAGAGATGTTTGAAAAAATAAATGTGGACAGGAATTGTTAAAATTGGAGTTGCATATTAATCATGTTGCTGAAAAACTCCTTACATCTTCTGTTTGTCGTGGCGGTCACAGTGGTGCAAGATGCTCGCTTATCGTGTCACGAGGCCTTTAGATGAATGTATTTTGAAATGATAAGTTGTTTTGACTTCATTACAGTACAGAAGTTGAGGCTGCCATAACTGGAAGCTTTCGTTCGTTTTAGACCACCAGAGACATCTAAAAACAACCTTTAATGGACAACAGGCTCTTCTCATATGAAATCAGAGGAAGGCATTATGGCGAGACATGAGAGGCAAAACAGAAGTGGACTGTAGGCAGAAAAGGCAAATCGAGAAGGAAGACCTTCAAAGCAGGTTTTCAGTGATTCCCAACCAGTCGTATGTGCACCACATATACTCAAGCAGGTTCCATTGGGACAATCTCGATTTGTCTTTCTTAAACCTGTTAGTCTTTGTTAGCTGTCAGTCATAGCTTATTATTGAATTGTGTAAAATGAAGTGTGTTTGTGTTATTTTAGTATCATTGAGATACTGTTATAGTTTTTGCTAATACTTTACAATAAAGTTCCATTAGTTGACATTGGTTAACGATTAACTAAAATGAACTAACAATGAGCACATTACGTTATTTATTAATGTTAATTAATAAAAATACAACCGTTATTTAATGCATGTTAGCCCAGGTCCATTAAATAATATTATCATATACAACTTTTGATTGTAATAATGTATTAGTAAATGTTGAAATTTGGTAAGATTAATACATGATTTTGATATTTTTTCCCATTGCTAGTTAATGTTAACTAATGTAGTTAACCAGTGTTAACAAATGGAATCATTTTGTAAAGTGTTAATATTAGTTTGAATTTGTTTTTATATTTATATTTTCTGTTTTCATCTTAGTTTAATAATATTTTTAATAATTTAGTAGTTTTTTTTTTTTTCAGTTTTAGTTATTTTAGTACATCAACTAAATTAAATTGAGAAATGTTGTCTTGGCAACTACCTGAAAAAGAAATAAATAAATAGAGAAAGAGGAAGATACTATCTAAATAAGTCTAAATATTTTCAAAATAATAATACATGAATTGCATTAATTTATATTAAATAATCATAATATAAAATTAATTATTTTGTATAATTTATTTAAATAAAAAATATTAATTATTAATAATGATAATGCCAAGTATATGTATGTGTCTAAAGCAACACATTTATGGTTTGGTGGGGATGTAGAGTGTACTTGAGTTTCAGTGATAGGGCTGCTGGGGTTTTATAGGAGAAAATGGTTGTGAAACAGCACTAGAACATATTTTCTACCATAAAGTGCTTTAATGTAAGTCTGTGGTTGAGCTGTTGATATTATTTTCCTGTACCTGGAACTACAGTGCTCACTTTCTTTTTATTACCGGAGCTACAACCTCAGCTCCATGTTCTCACAACCTAATAAACCTCAAAACCCTTGTGGTTAAAAGCGGCTAACATAAAGTCACCAAATTGAAGACATCTTTGGTTGCAACCTTCAAAGTGCCGGTCTGTGTGGAAGTGACCGTGAGTGACGTCAGACTCTGACTGAGCAGAAATGTGGATTTTGAGCATCACTGATATCATTACGCCAGTGAGACAGATGACAGTGTCTTGATTGATTGGCTCGTGGCATTAGAAGTTAATTAGGACAGATGTAGAGGAGCAAGGGACAACCTGGACATCCTCTGGCCCACTAATGATCCAGGACACGCCGGAATGGAGGGTGAACTAACCCCGAGACTCCTTCAATCTTCCTGGACACACCAGGACAAAACCTCCTTGGCCGCTGTGGAGCTATTTTTAACCTAATAACCCTTTTAAGTCGATGCATAAAATAGCAGATTGCTGAATAAATTACATGCAATGAATTGTGCTTTCATACGCAAATGCTGGCCTGTGTTACCTCGAGTATCACTCATGAGAATACTGCTGGCCATCCTAACAATACCGCGGTCACAGCACCCGAGTCAAGCACCGCAGGTCATTCATCGCTTAAAGGCTGCTTTCCTTTAGCGTTTAATGCTGATTACTCTTAACCGCTCAAGTGCTCGAGGTGCCTTTGTGGCTTTGATAATTAAAGGCTCTTTATGATATTGATACATATAGTAATGCCATGGCAATATCATGCATTTTTGGACATGTGCCATTTTATAATTTAAAAAATATATAATTTTAATAAAAATAATTCAGTTGTTTATATTTTATAATTTTTTATATTTTATAAAATAATATTTTTTTATATTTTATAATTTATATAAAATCATTTTAAATATAGTTCTGAATATACAAAAAAAGGCATATATATGCTAAAATAGGTTTCAAATATATTTACATAAATATATTTTCTATTAAATATACACTCTAAAGAATGCTGGCTTGTCAAATATGGACTAACCCAACTTTTGGGTTAAAAATGTAATTAAAAAATGTAACCCAACAGCTGGGTTAGGCCATATTTGACCCAAAGTTGGGTTGAAACAACCCAGCATTTTTTAGAGTATATGATAGAAGTGGCTGGAAGACCTGCCAAGAGAGCATTGCAATAGTCCAACCTGGACAGAACAAGAGCTTGAACAAGGAGTTGTGAAGCATGGTACGAAAGAAAGGGCCTGATCTTCTTGATGTTGAATAAAGCAAATCTGCAGGACCGGGCAGTTTTAGCAATGTGGTCTG
>NW_015542390.1:144012-149553 GCF_001515605.1 Sinocyclocheilus anshuiensis | reverse complement strand
TAGAGTGTATATATATATATATATATATATATATATATATATATATATATATATATATGTATGTATGTACCGTATGTATGTATGTATGAATATGAATATGAATATGATAGTCATTCTGTACCATTATATATTACCATCTAGTACAATCATTGCACTTTTTCTTGCCTAGATGAGAAAATAGTAAGGAAAAAATGCAGCGAAAATATGACAATAAAAATAGTGTATGTGACGTGATAAGGATCACAGCGGTTTGATCCATTGAGGGTTGCATGTCAAAATCCTTCTTGGCAAAAAACGAGCAAAACCCAATTATGAGCTTTCCGTTCCTTGACGTGTTTTGCTCAGAGGAGATTCAATGCCATGTGGTTAGATTATTTCAGGATTGAGAGTGATGCAGATGTCATTTGTGTTTGTGTGTGCTGCTTTTATCTGCTCAATCCCGTCGTGTTTGCTGTGTGCTCAGTCCTGATCTTCAGTGTAGCAGATTTGTGTGTAAAGCTCTGAAAGCTGCGTGTTCAGATGCTGTGCGGAGCATGTTGATTAAAGAGCTTCTTCAGCATATGGGACACGATATTAGTTCACGTGCATGCCAGATATATTGGATTCTTTCCTTTTTCGTTTCTGTTAATAACAAACAGAGACAGACACGGATACAGCGTGCTTCATCAGAGAGGAGAGAGGTGAAGTGGGACGAGATGGTCTGCATTTGTGTCCTGGTGGACATGAGAACATGCTGCTCCAAGTGCTTTATTAATGAGGACAGTTCAGTCTGAAATACACAGTTTGTCATCCTGCGTGACTGACTGACTTCTGTGGAGCAGAAAAGGTGATTTTGTTTAGGAATAATAGTTTTAATCTGTTCCTCACACAAAACTCGGATAGACTTGCAGGAAAACCAGGAACACAGTGCACAAGTCACATGATTCACTTTTATAATGCTTTTTTCTTCATTTTTGAAGCTTGCAGTCCCAGTCCTCATTAAGTTTCACTTTTTATATTAAAACTCTACTTTTATACTTTTACTAATATTATTTTTACATTACATTATTTATTTATTTATTCTTATGGTACTTTTATGGTGCATTTTTGTCATTTGTGGAGCTTGGCAGCCCCAGTCCTCACTTATTAAAAAAAAATATATATATATTAATATAATAATTTTATTATACATTTACTAATAATATTTTTCTATTAAGTTATTTAAATTTTTCTTATGGTACTTTTGTGATGTTTTTTTTTCATCATTTTTGGAGTTTTAATTTATTATATTATATTATATTATATTATATTATATTATATTATATTATAATTCTATTCTTTAAAAAAATATTTTGATTGCTTCCCTTGTCCTCATTTGTACGTCGCTTTGGATAAAAAAGTCTGCTAAATGACTAAATATATATTATATTATATTATATTATATTTAAAATATTATTTTAGTTTATTTATTTATTTATTTTTTGTAACCTGAAAGCCCTAGTTGTTTAATTTCACTAGTTATTTTTAGGTTATTATGATACTTCCATCAATACTACTCTTGGATATTACTCTTATACTAATATTATTTTAATGTTAAGGTATTTTTGTATTTTATTTATTTATGGAACTTGACAGACCCAGAATCATCATCCTCATCATCATAATTATTTTTATTATTTTTGTTCTTTAGTTATTTTATATTTCTATTATATTTGACTTTTTGAACTAATCATTGTCACATTGTCATTTTTAATGTTTTTGGTGCTTTTTAATGTTTTTTTTTTTGTTATTTTGGACCTTAACAAATCCAAACCTTAATTACTGTCATTATTTTGAAAAATTCACCTTCTGTGTTGCACAAAAGAAACCATATCACTTAGTTTTGGAACGACAACTTAAAACAGAATTTTAATTTTTGAATGAACTCACACTGACAAACACAGTTTTAATCTGCTCAGTTTCAAGTCCCTGCAAATGTCCCACAAAAAAAACAACAACAACATTTGCCAGGTTCTCACCAACCAACCACCTGTGTTTGCAGTGACTTACTCTTCCTGTAAATGAAAGATTTCTTGAGTATCGAGACAGTGAGTCTCTGGCCAGCTCAGCATTGTGCAGTTCTTTGTCTTTGGATGAGGCCGGTCACTGGTTTGGCCCTAGTTAGATTAATCAGTAGCTTCTGCAGCACTGGTTTGCTTGGTTAAAGGATCAGGAGGGTTCAGAAGCTTCTACCCGTTGTGAAAGAATGCTAACAGTGTCGGCTCTGCTTTGGTTTACGCACTTCCAACCGCTATCCTTCACCTCAAATCACCTGGAATCA
This sequence comes from Sinocyclocheilus anshuiensis, assembly GCF_001515605.1. Classification (NCBI taxonomy): domain Eukaryota; kingdom Metazoa; phylum Chordata; class Actinopteri; order Cypriniformes; family Cyprinidae; genus Sinocyclocheilus; species Sinocyclocheilus anshuiensis. The sequence continues at coordinate 147,254 of NW_015542390.1, read as the reverse complement.
TTTCGAAGCGTTCGGTCCCCTTGTACTGATGTTTAAAACACTGTTTAAACCGTTCATCTTTCACAGGAAGGTAATAGATTTCTAATTGTTTTCTTACGGTGTTGGAGGTTTATTTTGCTAAGCTAATGGCTGTTTTGCTTCACGTCTTCCCTGCTAAAGATGGGCTGTGAGCTCCGCGGCCGGCAGAAACGCTCCATTTAGTGCCTGAAAGCAAGTCGGCAATCTCAGCGTGCTGTAGATGGAGGGAAGATGTTTTTAGGAGAAGGACCAAACCATTGGGTCCACCTCAACGCATCATCTGAGAGGAGGAACAAGAATGAGAGAGACTGAAAGACAGCTATGTTTACACAGAGTGCCACCATATGTGACTTCCTCATGCATAGAAATTCAGTTTTTAATGTCTACTGACATGGCAAACGACAATTCCAGGAAGTGCTCGAGAACTTGAACCTGCGTCACAGATTGCAGCTCAATAGAAGAACAGTGCAGTTCTGTTCAGTTCTGCATCTGCAGTATCTATATGGGTCAATGATGTCATGCTATGTTTGTGTCCTTTAATCTACTAATTTAATTTAATAGTAAGTCAAAAAAAAAAAAAAATAAATAAATAAAATAAAATTATATGTGTATATATATATATATATATATATACATACATACATACATACATACTGTGTGTGTGTGTATATTGTGCATATATATATATATATAAATTATAGCTTTTTCTTTTATGCCAAAAATCATTAGGATATTAAGTAAAGATCATGTTCCATGAAGATATTTAGCAAATTTCCTACCGTAAGTATATCAAAACTTCATTTTTGATTAGTAATATGAATTGCTAAGAACTTAATTTGCACAACTTTAAAGATGATTTTCTCAAAAAATTTTTGCACCCTCAGATTCCAGATTTTCAAATAGTTGTATCTCGGCCAAATATTGTCCTATCCTAACAAACCATACATCAATGGAAAGCTTATTTATTCAACTTTCAGATGATGTACAAATGTCAATTTCGAAAAATTGACACTTAAGACTGGTTTTGTGGTCCAGGGTCATATATATGCATGCAGTGAGCTAAATGCACATCTATACAATGAGCGCATTATTATTTTCAGAATTTGTGTTTATTTGGATATTTTCAGAGTGAGAAAACTGTCCTTATATCATAATAAATAAAATATGCATATGAAATATAATATAATATAATATATGCAAATAAAATGAAATGTAAAAAAAAAAATGTACACACACTCAATAATCAACATCAATTATGTTACATAAACCTCATATATTTAGGAAAAATTGCTATATATATATTACATTACAGTATGCTTATACCCCATGACATTTTTAGAAGCATTAAATTATTATTATTATTATTATTATTATTATTATGAAAAATACATTTTTCAAAACCATATGAAACCAACATGCATTTAAATGTATGTATTTTAATAATAATAATAATAATAATAATAATAATGTATTTGTATCAAATAATTTTAAAAATGATTTTTTTTCTCCTTTTCTTTTCTGTTTTGTGGGCACTCTTATATGTCATTGATCCATATTTTCAAACCAATCTGACTGCTGACCTTCGGTTCGGGGTCACTGTTCTTGAGGCCCTTAAACAGGCGTTCACTGACAGCATGAGCAGCCAGTGCCCGAGTCTCGCCTCACTAGCCAAATCTAAACACTGAACAGCAGCCATTGGAAAAATAATTATAGCTGTCCAAGTGAGAGGCCTGTTAAACGCTAGAGTTTGAGGGCTGTATTTTCAGCATCGCAGCCGAGACATTTTCCATCAATATCTGACGTGAAGGTCTTCGAGTGAGAAACGGCACGTTTACGCTACACCAGCAAACAGACTACGCTCTCAAGAACTGTAGCGTTGCTGTCGGTTAATGTTTGTTTATATATAATTTGCATGCTAATTGTGTTAGAGCGTGCGTGCGCCGACCCGTTGCGCTGTACATTTCAACGAGACGCACACAGCTGTACTCACATTAATGCATCATCTAGAGTTCATCTGAGAGATTGTATGTGCTGTGCAGCGGTATCATACATCACTGAAACTATCGTGCATGCATGTGTGTAAAGCAGTCGTGCATGCTGGCATTTATCAAGGTTTATTGTTAGAGGTACACAGAATATTTTATCCAATCATGCAGGTGGCTTAGATCATTTTTAGTCATTGGCAACTGTTTCAGAGTCTGTTCAATATGGCTCACATGATTGCACACACACGACGGATTCACACATACACAGGGTCTAGAATTAGCTTTGTATTGCATGAGCCAGCTGAACATGAATTGAGAATGTTTACTGGCCATAAATATTTCATTGGCAATATTTAGTATTTTAGTGAATATTACATCAGCCATAAAATTGTATTTTTAAAATTACAGTTTAAAACTTTGTGGTCAGTACGATAGATAGATAGATAGATAGATAGATGGATGGATAGATGGATTGTTTGATTGGTTGATTAATTATAAATGCTGTTCATTGTACTTTTTAATCAGCAAAAATCTTGGGGAAAAAATACCACAGTTTCCACAAAAATATGAATCAGCAAAAAACTTTTTCAACATTGCTAATAATCAGAAATGTTTCTTTAGCAGCAAATCAGCATATTAGAATGATTTCTGAAGGATCATGTGACACTGAAGACTATATACACAGAAAACAATTTTTCAATATTTTTAATAATATATCACAATATTGGTGAATTTACTGTATTTTTGATCAAATAAATGCAGCCTTGGTGAGACTTCTTTCAAAAACAAATGATAAATTTTAGTTATTTTTAGACCAAATTGTCCTTTTAAAATAAAAGAAAGGAAGAAAAAAGGAAACTAAATAAATTTTAAAATAAATACACAGAAAGAATATGTATGTATGTATATATATATTTATATATATATATATATATGTATGTGTGTATGGTTGTACATACACTTATATGTAGTTTTTTTTTTTGGTGTTTGGCTTAATGTTATGTTAGAATCATTATTATACTCATACCTTTTGCTCTTTTAATATTTTGAATTGTTTTTAGCTTTATTTTTTTGTTTTAATTTAAATGTTTAGTTTCGAGATGTTGTATGCATTTGTCATTTTTATTTAATTTCTTTTATTTTCTTAAATGTGTATATACTGCATATATAGTATTTATAGAGTTTTAGCTTTTAGTTTTAATTACTTTTTCTTATTTGTAAGTCGCTTTGGATAAAAGC
>NW_015542390.1:125999-143285 GCF_001515605.1 Sinocyclocheilus anshuiensis | reverse complement strand
CAGAAATGTTTCTTTAGCAGCAAATCAGCATATTAGAATGATTTCTGAAGGATCATGTGACACTGAAGACTATATACACAGAAAACAATTTTTCAATATTTTTAATAATATATCACAATATTGGTGAATTTACTGTATTTTTGATCAAATAAATGCAGCCTTGGTGAGACTTCTTTCAAAAACAAATGATAAATTTTAGTTATTTTTAGACCAAATTGTCCTTTTAAAATAAAAGAAAGGAAGAAAAAAGGAAACTAAATAAATTTTAAAATAAATACACAGAAAGAATATGTATGTATGTATATATATATTAGTGCTGTAAAACGATTAATCGCGATTAATCGCATCCCACTGATTATATATATATATATATATATATATACACACATACATACTGTACATACATACATACAGTTCAATTTAAACCACGTTATATTCCAGTTCAAAGGAAAAGAGACTATTGTTTTACTCTCCACTTTTTACTCTCATTTAGCATTCATTTTGTACTCTGCACAGACAAATGCAAATCCCTAACCCGCGCAGCCAAGCCCATCGGCTTCCATTGAGGTCTTTTCTACAGGATTTCATAAGCAGGATTAATGTTGTCTCCGTGCTGGCGCGTGTTTGAAGTGTGGGCCTACTGTGTCTTTGTAAGGAACCCTTAATGAGAAACAAGTGGATTAAATGCACAAAAAGGTCATTAAGCAGACGAGTTGAGGGAGTTTCTGCTAGGACTCGCTGCTTGATGTGAACGGGCCGAGTCTCAAAGCGTGTTCAGTCTACAAGCTTTTGCTCTTCCTCCCTCTTGTTCTCCACATTCTCTCCTCCACCTCCTCCCACGACCACACAGGGAAGATAATGGGCCTCATATATGGGCCATCCATCAATGCCTTAAACTACAGAAAGAAGTTATGCGCTCTTTCCCTCGCACACTTACACATACACATTGGGGAAAAAGAGGCAACAATGACCTCAAGAGTTAAAAATGTGACGGATGCAAGACGGATAATCTATCTGACACCTCACTTTGCATCCAGTGGAGCCATTTATATTCCATATTATTTTAGCACACTGTTTTCTCCTTCCATCTGCAGATAAACACAACCATCGGGGTTGCACATTTGTCTTCAGTGAGGGATGTGAATTCTAGAAGTGAATTAGGAGAGAAGGATTTATTGAGGAAAAACGATAGACAGCATCTTTTTTCTTCTCTTTCTGGCATGTTTTTTTTACTCTCTCTCTTTCTCCACCACAAGGCAACTCCACACGAGATGTGGGACCGTCGTTGGGTTTGAAGAAGTCGAGTTCCTTGGAGAGCCTCCAGATGGCTGTTGCCGAGGCGACGCACAACGGAGACGTCTCGTTCCACAGGCCACGCCCCAGAATCATCAGGGGGCGGGGCTGCAATGAGAGCTTCAGGGCGGCCATCGACAAGTCTTACGACAAGCCTGGTGTGACCGTGGTCAACCCCGATGAAGATGACGAGGGCATGGATACACGTAAGTATTGGGGAGAAAAATCATGTGAGAGATTTGAATCGTATCTAGGGACTAGGATATCATGAGTTGTGTCCCAATTCACATTCTATCCATCCTAAATAGTATTCGACATTAGTGTGTCCCAGACTGTAGTATGTTGAAATGAATATCCCGGATGGTTTACTATTGAAAGCTCGAAGTAATATTGTCCACAACCCATTGCGCAATGGAAGCGGATTTGATTAAAACTACGAACACTGATAAAAAGTGTTAAAAAACTACAAACATGGCAGACATGCGAGACCAGCGGATAAGTACAGAGGTTTAGGGTCCGTTAAACGACACTATTTTCACCTAAAAATGTAAAACGTTTTATGCATTTTGGTCGTTCATTTGCACAACAATGCGTTTTTGGGGGCCTGAAAACGCAAACTTTTGAAAACGGGTTTCATAGTGCACGTTTTTGAAAACGATGCCATTTTCGTTTCTGTGTAAACTACAAAAATGTGAATTTGTGAAAGTGGTGACTTGATGCGCATTACGTGTTTAGTCGGTAGGAATGTGCACAGACACGTAGATTATCTTTACAAAGTGCCATCGACATCTACTGGCCTGGCACGCATAATACAGTTTTTTTTTTGTCGTTTTCGCAGATCAACGTTGTCGTCTGTATGCAAAACTTTTCAAAAACGTTTCCGTTTTTAGTACGTCATTGTCGTGTAAACATACCCTTAAGATAAAGTGTTTGCAACAATATCTAATCTGATGAAAAAATAATAATAATAATGTTACCCACATTATATTTCATCTGCAGCAGCATTGCAAACTTTCATAAAGATACATTTGGTCATTCACTTTTAAATGCATCATTTTGCAAACACATGAAGAGAGTTCTCAGCATGAAAGACACGTGACTGGCAGATCAACGTGCCTCTTCATTTCTCTCCTATATGGTATGAAATTAAATTAACTAAAATGTGGAGGATTTTAATTGTGACAAGAAGATTGTCAGGCTGCCCACTATTCTGCTACACACTCAAAAGTCTGTACTTTTTCTTCACAAAAAGAGTAAATACTTTTAGAATATTGTATAAGTAGGCGAACTGGGATGCAGCAATGGTCTGTACTTGGCCCAGTAAGAAACCGCTCAGATTACTCTAGCAACCACTGACAATACTCTGGTAACACCCTAGCAACCACTAGAAGCTGCATGGCAACATAATCTCGGTCTCATTAGAGTGTGCGCCAGTGATTCCTGTGTGCAACGATAAACATGGCGAGAGCTGATTTGTCAAATTATTAATCTTTTTTCTTTCTTTTAATGAGTCAGTCAAAATAATTGATGATCTTCAAATTCACTTTTGCATTACCAGTTTGAATGAGAATCATTCACTGACCTGTGAGTCTTTTTTTTTATATATATCTCAAAATGAGCTAGGGGCCGGTTGTACCAGTGTGCTTGAGTTACTACCTAGCCTACTTTTGACGTAAAGGGAGGTTAACGTATGCATTAAACACACACACAGATTACGACTAAAAGCATTGTGTTACTCTTAGTCCAGAAAACAGCACATAAATGGCACATCATGTTTGTAAACATTAGCAGTCTAGTTTGATCATTATTTAGTCCAGCCAGTGCATCATCATCTACTTTCTTAACCTCCTGTTTTCTCTTTATATTGAAAATTGCAATGTAATGTAATCACAGCTATTACCATAATTGCACAGGCACAGTAAAGGCGATCTGACACAATATCAATGCCAATTTCATCAGTTGTCTCACACAATGACTGGCCCAGAATATTATGAGTCGCCCGCCAAATGAGGTTCACTTTATAGACGGCTCTCAGTAGAGAAACAAGGCAGCGGGTCTCACGAGGACGTCTTGTGCTGTTCTGAAGATTAGACTAGCAGAAGAGATCCTCCTGCTGTAAGTAGGTCAGGCCTTCCCTCAAAGCCCAGAAAGGAAATAAACAGCCAATGAGCATGTGTATAACTTTCACTATTCATTTCGTCCATGACCAAATGCATTTCCAGACATCCTCGCTGGGCATTTTTCTCTAATGGGACCTGGGTTTTAAAGGGATATTTCTCAATGCTTGCAGACTCAGTGATTTACTAAATGCGTTTGGGTTCATTTTTACGGTTCATTGATTGCTTGCAGCTGCAATTTGTATTCTTTTCATATTTTAGATTGTTTAATTTATTGACCCATTTTAAAATGTTTCAGTGCCACAGTTTCCTGCACTGAAGGTGTTTTTTTTGTGGCATAATAAGTAAGGAATCAGATTAATAATATATATATATATATACAGTACTTGTCAAAGGTTGTAAACATTATGATTTTTAAATGTTTTTTATTGAAGCCTCGTCTGCTCATCAAGGCTGAATTTATGTGCTCTAAAATACAGTAAAAACAGTAATATTTTTTAAATATTATTGCAATTTAAAATAACTGTTTTCTATGTGAATCTCTGTTAAACTGTAATTTATTTCTGTGATCAAAGCTGAATTTTCAGTATCATTACTCCAGTCTTCAGTGTCACATGATCTTCAGAAATCATTCTAATATGCTGATTTGCTGCTCAAGAAACATTTCTGATTATTATCAATGTTGAAAATACTTATGCTACTTCATTTTTATGCAGAAACTACCATTCAAGTGCGTGTGTGTGTGTTAAATGGAAATTAATGGTTTTATTCAGAAAATATTAATTAAATTGATCAGAAGTTGACAGTAAAACATTTATAACATTACAAAAGATTTTCAAATAAATGCTGTTCTTCTGAACCTTTCTATTCATCAAAGAATACTGAAAAATAAGAACGTTTTTAAAAATGTTTTAACATTAATATTAGACTGCATAACAGCATTATTAGAATGATTTCTGAAGGATCATGTGACACTGAAGACTGGAGTAATGATGCTGAAAATTCAGCTTTGATCACAGAAATAAATTACATTTTAACAGATATTCACATAGAAAACAGTTCGAACCCAGAGTCGTGTTAGAATGAGTTTATGAAGTCTGTCCGACAGACCTGTCTAGCTAATAACACTTGCCAGGGGGAAAATTCACTCCATCCCTTTGTTCTCCATTAAAAGATTCCATTAAAACCAAGCAGAATTTATTTTTTTCAAAAGAGTCAAATTATTTGCCTCAATCACTTTGTTCTTGTAAGCTGTGTCCACATTGAGCTGAATACTGTCTTATCACTTCGGCAGAGGAATAGAGGGCAAATGCGTGAGATCCCGCCGTAGAAACATATTGCATTTCTCGCCATCCAATATTCAAATAACTCTGTTTTTCAATTTAGATAAGAGGAACCTGCCTGAGCCTGTCACCGAGGTTAATGGTCAAAAGTTGACAGATAAGGGCAGGCTTTTTCTTTCCACACACTTTTATTTACATAGCATGTGAATTTGGCATCACCCGAGGAAAAATGTGTCACTGGGAGATATCCAGCAGGGAAAATGAGTTGGGCTGTGTTTCATTGTGTTTTATGTTTTTTTTTAAATATCAGACTTAAATGCGCTCGGCTCTTTTTCCCACCGGGAAAAATCCAGAGTGGCAATTTCAAGACTCCATTAGAAGTGATCAGCGTTCTAAAGAAGAAATGAATACCGTGGCACGTCAAAAGGAGACGACTAATGATGCCTTTTGATTGCGGTGTCAAAACATTTACCACTCAGTCCTGTGTAGCTGAAATTTGCCGTTAATTACCGCAATTCATTTCTTTTTACATTTCAGTCAACAATTAGCAGAACCGTAACTTACTGTGATAACCGTTTTAATGAAAACACCATTGATCTGTGAAGTCGCTGCTGTATTGACTGCGACTCTATAGGCATGAATCTTCTTTTTCAAGTTAATTGGGATGTTTATAAATGAGAAGAGCCCTGTCCAATGCATTCTTCCCTGTGTTATTGGATACACTTTATCTCGATAGTCCACTTTAGACATTTTACTAACTATAAGTAACTTTGCAATTGCATGTCAACTACCTCTCTTTAACTTTCTACATCAGTGTGTTTTTGCTTTTTTGTTTTTATGCAGTTTATGAAGGTTCTGTAAATCGATTAGTTGGTCACACTTTATTTTAAGGTCCAATTCTCACTATTAACTAACTATGACTATGAGTTTTGCCTCAATAAACTCCTAAGTTGCTGCTTATTAATAGTTAGTAATGTTTTATTAACATTGACATCTCAGAAAGTTGTGGGTTAATGAAAGTTCAAAGAAATGTCCACTTGTAATTATGACTTTGTGGTGGCCATCATGTGCTTTTAACTCGTAAATTCAATCTTTCTGACATGACTTAAAGAACCTAAAGTTTTTAAAGCTAGTAGAATGTCTAAAATGTACTATAAACATTGTTTATCTATAAAATAACTAATTGCATTGCTTACTAATAACAATAACTGGTGTTACTTACTTGAAAAAGTAACTCAGATATTTTCTTGTAAATTTAAAAGTAACGTATTACTTTACTAGTTACTTGAAAAAGTAATCTGATTACATTTTCCCCAACAATGATTATTATTTTCCATTTCATCTCCTGAGATCCCATCTTTCTCAAGGCCAGATTGAAATTTTTGAACTTTTGTTGATGCTCAGACTGTCCAAAATCATTTCCATCAGACGCGCTCTCTGAGACAGCATTAGAAGGTGTAGAAATGAGCTTGGACGCCTTTGCTCTCAGCCATCCGATAAGCACCCGGTGAGAAAAAAAAAAAAGAGAGATAAATGATATCCAACTAAACCTCATTAGCGTTATTATCATCTCCTGAGCTCAGAAAGGTTTGGATTTATTAAAAAAAAAGGCAAGAAAAGAATTCCATAATGTCACGGTTATGCTGTGCTAGAGAACAGGCAGGACGACGAAGATGAAGGATACAACAACACTTTAATTAATCCACAACAGGGTAACATCCAAAACAGAGTAGGAGCACACGCAAAGGGTAACATTCACATTGACAGGAACATTGACATTGGCAATAACCGACCAACTAGACTACAAGAGGCAGGAACTAATATAGGGTGGATAACGAGGGGCAGACAGGTGAGCACAATAAGGTGATTAACTGATAATGAGGACAGGAACAACCAAATAAGGACACAGAGGGAGAAACCACAAGCGACAGTCCACAGGGGTGTGACACATAATTGTTTAATGCACTGATTTCACACACTCTCCTTGTCTTATGCTGATCCATTTGGATATTGTTTCAGTAGATGGCAGAATGACAGAAAACACTGATAGCGAATTGCACTAGTGAATAAAACAATAGAAACGAGTACCCACCCTCTTCCCCTCACTAGCATTAAACCACTCGTCTGAGCATGGCGAAATATCCGTGATGCTCTCTCGCTTTCATGAGGCCTTTCCTCCAGCCATCAGAGTTCTCACTCACGTCAGAGATTTGTTGGTTATTAATAAGCTGTAATCACACAGGCATCTGTCTCCAGCGCCACATCTCTGCCATTACGTGGCTCTATTCAAAAGCACTTTGCTTTTAGTGCCTTCTAATTTTTTTCTCCTTTCTGAGCGTTTTTAAACTTACAATTAGTGACGAATTAATCACATCCAGACCATCAGGAATGGAGACAGTAGCTGTAATCAGACGCTTGCTGAAATGCAAATGAGCAATATCAGCCAGCTGCGGTCCCTTATGATTATACTGATATATCACGAATATCACATATCACGAAGATAGGTGGTGGAGGATGAATTAGCATTGCTAACGATACTTGAAAATAAAATGTTCCCACTAACAGTCGCTCGCTTTTCCAAAACTGCATCAAAGTACTTGCATTAATATATCATTAATGAAATACATCATCCCATTGACTGGAATCCATAAAATCAGCGTTACAAAATTCATAGGCTATCAGATGTTAAGAGTGCTCTCGAAAGAGATGAAAAGTAAATATTTTAATAGTGTGGTGACGTGATAAAAAAAACCCTGTTAGCAAAGCAATTCTTTCTGGAATGATCGCAAACACAAAATGTGGTACACATTCAGCAGTGTTGGGGAAAGTAACTTTTAAAAGTAATGATTTGCAATATTGCGTTACTCCCTAAAAAAGCAACTAATTGTGTTACGAAGTTACTTTTTATGGAAAGTAATGTGTTACATTACTTTTGCGTTACTTTTTCTCATCTGGCCTGGGCTTGCTTGTTTGTTCTTAATATAAAAAAGTTATATTTTTGGCAAATGCAAGAGCCCTTTCACACCAAAAGTGAAATGAATGCACCTCAGGCTGAAGGAAATGTAAATTCAGATCTGTACAGTAGAGGGCGCAGCTCAAACAAACCTTTCAGCTGTGCTGCTATTCTGGATTACATGAAGAACAGGACGCAGGAGAAGAAAGTTCAGCACTCTTCAGCAATAAAAAAACAAAACAAATGAAATGCAAATGTTATGGTTATTTAAGGTAATTTTTGCTTATTATTATGGCTGAATTGAATCATCAAAGGTCAGCGGCAAAGATATTGGTTAATAAACTGGGATTAAACACAAAGTATATGTGTGTTATTTAACATATTTAATTATTGCAGGTTTGCGTCATATTCTGAGTTTGCATTTCACTGTCTTTATTCACTTTGAGGAATACTGAGTCTGTTTTTGTGAGATGAGCAAACGCATGCTCATTTAGTCTAGATCTACACTAAGCATCGTGTTCACACAGCGCACACAACGCCTCTGCACTCACTCCTGATTTCTCTCAATATGCGGACAGGAGAGCAGCAGTCAATAAATGGGAAAACAAAGTAACTGGCGTTACTTATTTGAAAAAGTAACAGATATTTTCTTGTAAATTAAAAAGTAATGTGTTACTAGTTACTTGAAAAAAGTAATCTGATTACGTAACTTACGTACGTTACTTGTAATGCATCACCTGCAACACTTCACATTCAGGCTACTCTTTTCCACACAACCAAAGGATACAGTCGAACTCCAGAGTTTCTATATTCTGACTGCATGATGTCTAGACCTCGCTTCAGCAGGAGAAATGCTTATACAGTAATCGTTGGTCAAAACAAATAAATGCTGTGGTACTGCAGATACTTCATTCAGAGTGGTGAGGTGAACAGAAGACAGGCCTCTTCTGGTGCACTTTAGCCTTTTGAACTTTGAAGTTCACTTTCTCTGTTAGTTTTATTGGGTCAGTGAGGAATAACGCTAATAGGCTTCCTGCACTGCTCCTGGGTAACCGATTTTGAGACAGCCGAACTGTGGTGGGAAGATGTGAACCTCTAGAAGCAAAAAGATAATGGGGTTCCTTCAGATTTAGTAACCTCTGAGGAAAAACTCGCCAAGGAAAAATTAAAAGAGATTGAGGCAAGATGAGGAGCTCACAAGCCTCTGTTAGATATGGTTGGACTTGAAGACAAGGTCTCATTAAGAAGTTTCATTAAGACAATGTTTATAGAAGTCAGAACTGTGAGGGTTTCTGCTTTTAGACACTACATTAGCCTGAATTCCTTCTCAAAGAAACTTCTCAACCTCATTATTACTATTATTATTACCATTATTATTATTATTATTATTATTATTATTATTAATATTATTATTATTATTATTAAAATATGAAATTGACTGAAACTGTGGTTTCAGTTGAATTACTGTTAAATAAATCACTAGATATTTTATTTTATTATATTATTTGATTGAAAATGTTAGTGTAAATGTTAGTGATATTTGCCTGACAAAACAACCACCTTAATAATAATAATAATTATTATTATTATTATTATTATTATCATCATCATTATCGTCATTATTATTATTTTATTTAACCAGCAAATAGCCAGGGCATTGCTATGTGGTTACGGGTGGTTGATAGTGTGTTTTTAGTGGATGCTAGTGTTTTGGTTTTGGTGGAAAGGTTTTATTTGGCAAACCTAACCCTGTGTGACTAAGTGTTGCTCTTTCTTAAGAGCTTGCTGTGACTTACACATAGTCTGACTTCAGCGTTCATGTTTATCTATCTCTCCTGTTTTCTCCTCCATCTCAGTGGAAGAAGATACAGAGGAGAGTTCCCGATCAGGCCGCGACTCCATTTCCAGAGCCACAGATCTCTCCCTCCCACCCTCCAACACAGAGAAACAGCTGAATGGAGGACGCACCAAAGATGACAAGAAGAAGGAGCGAGGAGGGAAGGACAAGAAAGACAAGCGCAAAGCCAAGAAAGGCGTGCTGAAGGGCCTGGGTGACATGTTCAGGTAGGGTGAACGGCCTTATGTGCTCAAATCACTTTATTCAGCTAGAGTTAACATAATGTATTGAGTATTTGGGAGTCCCTGGTAGGCTACTAATAGGAAGACCTTGCCTTGATATATTTTATTTTATTTATTTATTTTATTTTTTTTTACCTTGACACACACTCTTGCTATGGTTTGTTGATGCCAGATGCAGTTTTGATGGAGGTTATTTTTAATAAGGGAATGTTTTATTCATCAATGCATAGGTTTCCTGCTTATATTCATCATTGGTAATTGCTGGATTGTAACATTTCTGAAATAAATACATTAATGTGTAAGGCAGCAAACGTGTAGCTTTTATGTTCCTGTAAACAGCTTTGTTGCCTAGTTAAATGTCACCCCAACTGTGACTGATTTGCAAAATTTCACCAACCAACTTCACCCTACAAAGAGGTTGAAGCAAATGCGGAATCGGTTAATTTCTAAAATAAATCCATACGGAGGATTAACATTTACTCGGCTCCTCCAGAGGGACGAGACATGTACAGATAACACACTTTTGGGAGCTGCTATCATGAAAAGGTGTTTTCCTGGTCTCCTGCCCCTCTGGGCTCTTTGAAATAGCGGGTCGTGCATCTGTTTGGTTGAGGACGCAGTAAGCGTTTCCCAATGCCAGGCTAATTAAGCCGCGGCCTCCATTAATTATTCTGATTTGGTGCTCATTTGAATCCCGCATAAATTATCCACACTCTTATCTTCACAATAAGTTGTTTTGAGGCGGATTAGCGTAATGGGATTAGTTGTTTCCAGGTCATGTTTCAGGAGCACTTAAGGGTTAGTTTTAGTGCCCCTGGATTCATACTCCAGCACTCTTTTGTCCTGTAGAATGAGTGTGATGGACAATTACTAGGCCTAATGACATGTTAGGTTGTGGCCTGTGTTTTGAGCTGAATTTGATTAATTAATTAGGAATAGGAGCGTGAGGACTTCTGCATTAATTTTAATCAGCGTTTAGTAGTGGGGATTGGCACAATTGTTGGCGTAGCATTACGATTAACACGTGTTATGTGCATACTTTCATTACTTGTTAAATTGTCAGAGATTAAATTTAATGGAAGTACTGTATTTGTTTTTCTTCCAGTATTGTGACGAATATTTTGAGTGAATAGAGAAAGAGAGAAGTATGTAGGGTGGGAAATTAGTTACATCCATCGAGGCAAAAATGCCATCAAAATGAATGAAAAAATGCGAAATATGCTTATAAATATTAATAAGCAATACCACACGAGCAAGAGCGCAAAAGTTTGCCAACAAAACAGTTCAAAACAGTAGAGCCACTGCACACTCTGAACAACATTTCCAGTTTCGTTACTAAATGAATCCAAGTTTTGGAACGAATCGGTCTATGGATTGACTTGACGACTCACTCAGCCACTTGCTTTGTACCTAAATGAATCAGCCGCTTTGAATGAATCGTTTGTCTAATTGATTCAATGATTTGCAACCACCTGCTGGTGGTTTTAGTATCAGTTTCATTTTAGCTGACGGATTGAGTGGCGAAGATTCAATGCTGCCATCAACAATGGCATTTCACTCAAAAATGAATGTGAGCTTGTGGACGATTGTAGAGGTGCACAGTTTGAGTGGACTAAATGATTGGAGAAGTCTGGCATACATCACCAGACCATACATGGATGAATCATTCACAATAAACTGCAACATGTATTTGCATTACTTTTCTATTTAATTTATTTACTGAAAAACACAAATCCCATCTCCCATGTGCATTTTGGAAGAAAAAAAAAACATTGCACAACTATGGTCACATTTACTGTTGCTCAGCAAAATTTTGTGGACGAAATACGAATACGAATTCCTACAATTGGGAGTTTTGTGTGGGAGCGAAAGATTTCACCACACAGATTTTGTTTGTGTTCAAGTTGGTCATGCATCTCAATGCTATTGACAATGAACTTTTTTCCCCACGAAATGTTGCTGAAATTCCGCTAATGTGACCGCACCTGTATAGGAGTTGTATGTCTGAGTATGATGGGTATTGTAGTTTTAAAAAGTGTGCAGTACTGTTGTAGATGTTATATGTAGTTAGGGCTGCACGATCAATCGAAATGGAATCGAGATCACGATTCGACAATCTGAAAGCCCGTGATGATAATTTTCTGCTGATTACAGAACTGGCATTACTATCAAAATGCGCATGACAATCGCATTCGATTAATCGTGCAGCCCTATTTGTAGTGATAAAATATTTGTAGACAAATTTCTAAAAATACAGAACACCGCAGGACTTTTGAAGGTAATGTTCCCAACCAGTCAGTGCTAGATGTTGATTCAACCGTAACTTCCCCAACCACGTCCTCTATTCATCGCTTTAGAGCTGAAGCACATGGTATACATGCTATAATGCTGGACATTGCTGGAGCTCACCCAAGGTTGTGATGTGCTCATCTTGCTCAGGCTGTTCAGACTCGTGTCGTACGGAGACCTTGAGAACACCTGGTCCATGCTTAGTGCATGCTGGCCTCCCCATGGAGAGGAGCTGTTTTGAATTTACAGCTTTAGTGATGAGGCAGAATGAGCTTCAGGTGTTTGTTATCACACACTGCTGGCAGCTTTCACAACCCCTGCTCTTGGCTCATGGAACGATTTCGCTGGTTTTCTTCTTATTATTATTATTCTTTTTGTTTTTATTATTCTTTTGTATCCTAAAAGTGTCCAGAAGAGGTTGTGTACCATTTTTGGGTGTTGCCAACAGGGCAGCTCTGTGAAAAGTTATATATTTATGTTTTTCTCAAGAACCATATGGGCTCAATTGTTGAAGTCTTTCCCAGCTGTTCATCCAACTTGCATGAAACTGGCGTGTATCATCTAGCGACAACCTTGACAAAAAGTTGTCAAAAGAATTTTGATTTGTTAAATCACAGATTTAAGCCAATAAAATTTTCAGGTGTTGCACATAATGAATACATTGGCCTGTATCCTGTTAACGCAAAATCCAAAGACCACAAAACTTGTTACACATAGATGCCAAGGCCATGTGAGGAGACATGCCAAATTTCATCAATTTCTGATTCTAGGGGAAGTTATAAGTAAAAAAAAAGCTGTAGACTAATGTAAGAATTAAACATTTGCTTTGAAAACAGCTGTATTTACATCGTCCACACAATCTGTTCTGTCATATTTCACAATTGTGGTCAATTTTGTCCTTATTCTAGTGTCTAGATATGGCCCAGGTCTCTCTGTCAATGCACTCTTTTTTTTTTTTTTTTTTAAATCAATCACTAAGAGAAAATCGTAAATCAGTTTTGCAGTTTTCCATAACAAGCTAACAAGTGACATGTCGAAGTTTAATACATAAGGGTATGGCTATGTTCAAAGCCGTAACCCTAGTAGGAGCAATAGAGCTATACTGTCTACTTAGCAAACCCACCAACAATTATAGATGGAAGGAGGTCAAATTAACTCAATAGCAGAGGAGTCAGAGTTGAAAATGTATATGCGTTTAGTGAGGGAGTGGGAAGGCTTGTGAATGTTCATTAAGAACTGAAACGCAGGTCTGGACCCCAGTGGAGACACTCGCGCAGCACAGAAGCGTCCTCCTTCACTCTCATTACATCTACCCCTCCTCTGAGAGCCATTAGAAACTCCCATCACTGAGGAGATCACACACACACACACACACACCCAAGGCGGACTCTGAGGCGTTTGCAATACACTGCAATAGGAGCTCATCTGCATGCGTGAGTAAACGTGCACTGATGAGCTCTGCGCTTAATGGACACACTGATTGAAAGAGCATTAAAATCAGAGCTGAAAGACAGAGGGAGGAAGAGAGAGATGAGGTGCTCAACGAAGAGCAAGAGAGAAATCACAAATCCAGAAATACTAAACAGCTGAATGAATGGCCAAGCAAGTGGAGGCAGCACAATGGACAAAATGGTTCTAGAATTCACTCACTAAATAAAGGTTGTAGAATTCATTTTAAATAAATAAATACATACATACGTACGTAAAAGTTTGTCCCTGATTTTTGTCCCTAAAATGTGTCCCTGTCCCTAAGGTTCTAGAATACATTCTCAAATAGGTGCTAATTTAATTTGATTAAGAAGTTCAAGAATTGACTTAATTCGCCATATTTATGCATTTGTTTGTTTGTTTGTTTTAGTTGTCAAATTTGTGTTATAGAATTCACTCTTAATAAAGGTGCAAAAATTCATTTAATTAAAAAAGTATTAGAATTGACTTAATTCACCATATCAGTTTTTTTTTTATTTGTTTGTTGATTTATTTCACTTGTCAAAAGTTTTCTAGAATTCATTCTCAATAAAGGTTTGAAAATTAATAAAAAAAAAAATTGAATTTACTTCATTCACCATATCATTGCTATTTTTTTATTTGTTTGTTTGTTTGTTTATTTATTTGTTATAAGTTATAGAACTTGCTTACATGTTAATAAATTCAATTATTTATATATTTATTTGTTTGTTTCACTTGTCAAAAAGGGTCTGCAATTAATTTGCTAAAAGTGTTGAAGTCACTAGCTAAATAAAAGTTCCTTGAAATCATTTGATTAAAAAAACTTAATTCCCCATATTTGTCTGTATTATTATTATTATTATTATTATTATTATTATACTTAGGGTTTTTTTTATTTCTAGAGACCAGAACCAGAATACTTAAAAGATTTAAAGGTGAACTGTTTTGATTTGGGCCAATGGGTAACCACCCAGAACACCATAACAACCGCATACTATTGCCGTAGCAACCACCAGAACAGCTGAGCAGTCTGACAGCAGCATGCTTGATGTTATTAGCTTAATGGCAGCTCTCGATGTAAGCCTTACTTCAGAGCACTTGGTGCACGAGGTGACTGTATATCTATGGGTGTTAGATGTCATACTGACTGCACATGGATTGAATGAATTGGTCATCAGCTATGAACTGTGACATGCAAGCAAGCATTCAATAAATGACCTGAAAAGGGGGTAGATGCCACTCATCTTCGCCTGTCCTACAACCTTTATCATACATGCACCATAAATGTGTCTGGCATTCTCTTGACATGGCCTTTAACATCAGCTCCTAACCGTATAAGGCCTGTTAATGTGGACCTGTTAGCATATCAGTCGGATCACTGCACCTGATCTGTGTGTGACATTGAAGGGACAGCTCACTCCATCATTTATTCACCCTCATATTATTCCAAACTCAAGTGAATATATTTTATATTCATATATAAATTAATATGACATTATTAATAATATAAAAAATAAATATATTTAATATTAAAATTAGGGCTGTCAAGCGATTACATTTTTTAAAAATCCAGTTATTACACGATGTGCCAATTAATTAATAAAATTAATCACAAATGAATTGTCAATTTGTAAGGAGAAATTACCCCTGATAGATAATTTAGTCATTATAGTGTTAAATGAAAAAGCATTGAATAGACATTATGAAAAAGTAGATTTAGAAAGAAATATTTGGATTCATCATTGTTATCACAAACTTTTAAGACTACAAGGGAAGTGGCATTTAATTATATTTACACAGATTCTTCAGGGGTGGCATGAATGCATTTACACTGCAGTTAGAATTACATAAATAATGCTATGCGATTAATGGGTTTTGAACGGGCATTAATGGATTTTTAAAAATGAATATTGAAATATTATTATTATAATTATTATTATTTTAATGAAGTGAAAATCTAAATTTGAAACTAAAATCGCCAGTTGGTGGCAGCAAGTCATTGTCTTAATGAGTGAGTCATTCAGTCATTCATTCAACTGATTCGTTCAAATGGCTGATTCATTCAGAAATGAAGTGAGTCTTTTTTAAATGGGTCATTGAATCATTGACTCGTTTCGTTCAAAACCGTGGATTCATTCAGTAACGAATCACCGCCGTGTGTTGCTCAGAAAGGCACATCGGTTCTGCTATGGCTTTGTTTGGAACTATTTTTGTTGGTGAAATTGAACAAAAACATAAACACAATATTAACTTATTGTTTATTGAACTGTATAAAATCAATATCACATTTGTAATCGTGCAGACATTTGGGAAAACAGCACTCTTGCTCATGTGATATTGCTAAACTAAATCACATCATATAAATATAAGACAAAAAACCCATTCAGGTACATTTTTTGCCTCCATATCTTGCATTTTAGAGGTACATAACTGCTTTCTAATAGGCTTCATTACCCAGCCATTTTTTCTTCCTGTATCATGTATGTCTGCTGGATAATATGTAATGTAATGTTACATACAGGTCTGGTGTGTCTAAATGAATTAATAACTTTAACATGTTATTTTTTCCATTATTAATCACACCAAATGAACTTGTTAAATTGACAGGCCTAATATATATATATATACTGTATATATTTATCTATTTTTTTTTTCCAGTACCATTTAAACTTTTTGAGTCATGTCCATGATTTTTGTTTGTGTGTTCACACATAGCAAGTGCAAAAACGTTTATCAAGTTTTGTACTATTCTGATGAGATACAAAAAAAAAAAAAAATGACAGAAGAGCACCAGGGGGTTAAATAAGGTCAATATCTTCAATCAATATTCTGCTTAAAATTTAAGTCGAAAAAATAAGTTGATAAATTAAACCAAGTATTCAAACATTTTACATATTTATTTAAACTTATCACAATTTACCAAAAATACTTAAAAACTGTCTAGTAAAAACTAAGTAAAGTAAAATATTTAAGTAAAATCTTTTACGGCAGAAAAAGGCGTCTGCTCAGCATTTATGTATTGTCAGAATTGTCATTTCGGCATAGCTGCCTTCTAATAGTTTCCTGCAATATAGTCAAATAATTGCCCACTTCACCTTTAAGGAGCGTTACAGTGAACAGGAAGTGAGACACAGAGGACTTGAGATATTGCAAAGTGATCACTTGTCAAAATGCCAGCACCTCGGATGATATCGCCCATCTGTCTCCTCTATATGACAGAGGTGTTGTTTGTGTCATGACCTCCTGAAATGAAAAGAAATTAAAACAAAAGAAGTGAGATTGTCCCTCAGTAGGCTTAACACAGGGCTGTGTAAATATCATATCTCTCTTAAAGTAGTCCTCGCCGTGGTGGTCTGAACGGATTCATCGACAGGCTTCCTTCAGGGGTCACGGAGGGAGATATTCTCACCTCTATCCCCCCATTCCATTATCCACCTGCCAATCAAACAGCCTCCGCTCACAGCAGGGTGCACAGAGAAGAAGATGAGCTCTAGGGGACCCAATAAAATAAATAAAGTAATTGATATAACAGAGATCCCCATTAAATATGAATGAAATTTAATTTAAAAGCTTTTATTAAGCTTGAATTATGCCATGCGTGGAGTGATTGCTCATCATTGTGCATTTCGAAATGAGAGGTTTAGCTAAGTGAACCAAGTTAGGACCAAGTTGGGCGTCCTGCTCCGGGTGCAGTGAGAGGCACACTCTTCACCCCGTCTGTTCAAACCTCATGTAAGCGATCAGACACCGCTGGCTGCCCATCACAGAACCACCAGGAGCAATTGCATTTGAAGCTATCATGTCATTGCATCTGGTTTCCAGC